>NW_026698902.1:0-44924 GCF_030435755.1 Ochotona princeps | reverse complement strand
CTCTAGACGCAAATATTGGTGTGAGAGCTAATTCAATAGAGGAAACACTGCATGTTGCTGAAGGTCATATTGAAGAAGAAGCAGCCGAGTGATTCTTGTAGGAGAACAACTCCATTTGGCTCACTAACTTCACACACCATCAGGCTTCCAAGCAGCTCTCAAGGAAACTCACTTTTCACACTCTATGCTTAATGCCCTTAGAGTGCCTAGGACTGAAAGAAGCTTAGTCAGCATCGCACCCAAACCAATGCTCCACATGCGGGTTTCACATGCCACCAACTCCACATTCACAGACAACTTCAGCGCCAAAGCCTTTTTCAGATAGCCCTCAATGCAAAGGCTCTAGACGCAAATATTTGTGTGAGAGCTAATTCAATCAAGGAAACACTGCATGTTGGTGAAGGGCATATTGAAGAAGAAGCAGCCGAGTGGTTCTTGTGGGAGAACAACTCCATTTGGCTCACTAACTTCACACACCATCAGGCTTCCAAGCAGCTCTCAAGGAAACTCACTTTTCACACTCTATGCTTAATGCCCTTTGAGTGCCTAGGACTGAAAGAAGCTTGGTAAGCATCGCACACAAACCAATGCTCCACATGCGGGTTTCACATGCCACCAACTCCACATTCACAGACAACTTCAGCGCCAAAGCCGTTTTCAGATAGCCCTCAATGCAAAGGCTCTAGACGCAAGTATTTGTGTGAGAGCTAATTCAATCAAGGAAACACTGCATGTTGGTGAAGGGCATATTGAAGAAGAAGCAGCCGAGTGGTTCTTGTGGGAGAACAACTCCATTTGGCTCACTAACTTCACACACCATCAGGCTTCCAAGCAGCTCTCAAGGAAACTCACTTTTCACACTCTATGCTTAATGCCTTTTGAGTGCCTAGGACTGAAAGAAGCATGGTCAGCATCGCACACAAACCAATGCTCCACATGCGGGTTTCACATGCCACCAACTCCACATTCACAGACAACTTCAGCGCCAAAGCCTTTTTCAGATAGCCCTCAATGCAAAGGCTCTAGACGCAAATATTGGTGTGAGAGCTAATTCAATCAAGGAAACACTGCATGTTGGTGAAGGGCATATTGAAGAAGAAGCAGCCGAGTGGTTCTTGTGGGAGAACAACTCCATTTGGCTCACTAACTTCACACACCATCAGGCTTCCAAGCAGCTCTCAAGGAAACTCACTTTTCACACTCTATGCTTAATGCCCTTTGAGTGCCTAGGACTGAAAGAATCTAAGTCAGCATCGCACACAAACCAATGCTCCACATGCGGGTTTCACATGCCACCAACTCCACATTCACAGACAACTTCAGCGCAAAAGCCGTTTTCAGATAGCCCTCAATGCAAAGGCTCTAGACGCAAGTATTTGTGTGAGAGCTAATTCAATCAAGGAAACACTGCATGTTGGTGAAGGGCATATTGAAGAAGAAGCAGCCGAGTGGTTCTTGTGGGAGAACAACTCCATTTGGCTCACTAACTTCACACACCATCAGGCTTCCAAGCAGCTCTCAAGGAAACTCACTTTTCACACTCTATGCTTAATGCCCTTTGAGTGCCTAGGACTGAAAGAAGCATGGTCAGCATCGCACACAAACCAATGCTCCACATGCGGGTTTCACATGCTACCAACTCCACATTCACAGACAACTTCAGCGCCAAAGCCGTTTTCATCTAGCCCTCAATGCAAAGGCTCTACAACGCAAATATTGGTGTGAGAGCTAATTCAATCAAGGAAACACTGCATGTTGGTGAAGGGCATATTGAAGAAGAAGCAGCCGAGTGGTTCTTGTGGGAGAACAACTCCATTTGGCTCACTAACTTCACACACCATCAGGCTTCCAAGCAGCCCTCAAGGAAACTCACTTTTCACACTCTATGCTTAATGCCCTTTGAGTGCCTAGGACTGAAAGAAGCTTGGTAAGCATCGCACACAAACCAATGCTCCACATGCGGGTTTCACATGCCACCAACTCCACATTCACAGACAACTTCAGCGCCAAAGCCGTTTTCATCTAGCCCTCAATGCAAAGGCTCTACACGCAAATATTGGTGTGAGAGCTAATTCAATCAAGGAAACACTGCATGTTGGTGAAGGGCATATTGAAGAAGATTCAGCCAAGTGGTTCTTGTGGGAGAACAACTCCATTTGGCTCACTAACTTCACACACCATCAGGCTTCCAAGCAGCTCTCAAGGAAACTCACTTTTCACACTCTATGCTTAATGCCCTTTGAGTGTATTATCTAGGAATGAACCTGGTAGAGCAACGCACACAAACCAATGCTCCACATGCGGGTTTCACATGCCACCAACTCCACATTCACAGACAACTTCAGCGCCAGAGCCGTTTTCAGATAGCCCTCAATGCAAAGGCTCTAGACGCAAATATTGGTGTGAGAGCTAATTCAATCAAGGAAACACTGCATGTTGGTGAAGGGCATATTGAAGAAGAAGCAGCCGAGTGGTTCTTGTGGGAGAACAACTCCATTTGGCTCACTAACTTCACACACCATCAGGCTTCCAAGCAGCTCTCAAGGAAACTCACTTTTCACACTCTATGCTTAATGCCCTTTGAGTGCATTATCTAGGAATGAACCTGGTAGAGCATCACACACAAACCAATGCTCCACAAGTGGGTTTCACATGCCAAAAACTCCACATTCACAGACAACTTCAGCGCCAGAGCTTTTTTCAGATAGCCCTCAATGCACAGGCTCTAGACGCAAATATTGGTGTGAGAGCTAATTCAATCAAGGAAACACTGCATGTTGGTGAAGGGCATATTGAAGAAAAAGCTGCCGAGTGGTTCTTGTGGGAGAACAACTCGATTTGGCTCACTAACTTCACACACCATCAGGCTTCCAAGCAGCTCTCAAGGAAACTCACTTTTCACACTCTATGCTTAATGCCCTTTGAGTACATTATCTAGCAAAGAACCTGGTAGAGCATCACAGACAAACCAAAGCTCCACATGCGGGTTTCACATGCCACCAACTCCACATTCACAGACAACTTCAGCGCCAAAGCCGTTTTCAGATAGCCCTCAATGCAAAGGCTCTAGACGCAAATATTGGTGTGAGAGCTAATTCAATCAAGGAAACACTGCATGTTGGTGAAGGGCATATTGAAGAAGAAGCAGCCGAGTGGTTCTTGTGGGAGAACAACTCCATTTGGCTCACTAACTTCACACACCATCAGGCTTCCAAGCAGCTCTCAAGGAAACTCACTTTTCACACTCTATGCTTAATGCCCTATGAGTGCCTAGGAATGAAAAAAGCTGGTAAGCATCGCACACAACCCATGCTCCACATGCGAGTTTCACATGCCACCAACTCCACATTCACAGACAACTTCAGCGCCAGAGCCGTTTTCAGATAGCCCTCAATGCACAGGCTCTAGACGCAAATATTGGTGTGAGAGCTAATTCAATCAAGGAAACACTGCATGTTGGTGAAGGGCATATTGAAGAAGAAAAAGCTGCCGGGTGGTTCTTGTGGGAGAACAACTCCATTTGGCTCACTAACTTCACACACCATCAGGCTTCCAAGTAGCTCTCAAGGAAACTCACTTTTCACACTCTATGCTTAATGCCCTTTAAGTACATTATCTAGCAATGAACCTGGTAGAGCATCACACACAAACCAAAGCTCCACATGCGGGTTTCACATGCCACCAACTCCACATTCACAGACAACTTCGGCGCCAAAGCCGTTTTCAGATAGCCCTCAATGCACAGGCTCTAGACGCAAATATTGTTGTGAGAGCTAATTCAATCAAGGAAACACTGCATGTTGGTGAAGGGCATATTGAAGAAGAAGCAGCCGAGTGGTTCTTGTGGAAGAACAATTCCATTTGGCTCACTAACTTCACACACCATCAGGCTTCCAAGCAGCTCTCAAGGAAACTCACTTTTCACACTCTATGCTTAATGCCCTTTGAGTGCATTATCTAGCAATGAACCTGGTAGAGCATCACACACAAACCAATGCTCCACAAGTGGGTTTCACTTGACACCAACTCCACATTCACAGACAACTTCAGCGCCAAAGCCGTTTTCAGATAGCCCTCAATGCAAAGGATCTAGACGCAAATATTGGTGTGAGAGCTAATTCAATCAAGGAAACACTGCATGTTGGTGAAGGGCATATTGAAGAAGAAGCAGCCGAGTGATTCTTGTGAGAGAACAACTCCATTTGGCTCACTAACTTCACACACCATCAGGCTTCCAAGCAGCTCTCAAGGAAACTCACTTTTCACACTCTATGCTTAATGCCCTTTGAGTGCATTATCTAGGAATGAAACTGGTAGAGCATCACACACAAACCAATGCTCCACATGCGGGATTCCATGCCACCAACTCCACATTCACAGACAACTTCAGCGCCAAAGCTGTTTTCAGATAGCCCTCAATGCAAAGGCTCTAGACGCAAATATTGGTGTGAGAGCTAATTCAATCAAGGAAACACTGCATGTTGGTGAAGGGCATATTGAAGAAGAAGCAGCCGAGTGGTTCTTGTGGGAGAACAACTCCATTTGGCTCACTAACTTCAAACACCATCAGGCTTCCAAGCAGCTCTCAAGGAAACTCACTTTTCACACTCTATGCTTAATGCCCTTTGAGTGCATTATCTAGGAATGAACCTGGTAGAGCATCACACACAAACCAATGCTCCACAAGTGGGTTTCACATGCCACCAACTCCACATTCACAGACAACTTCAGCGCCAAAGCCGTTTTCAGATAGCCCTCAATGCAAAGGCTCTAGACGCAAATATTGGTGTGAGAGCTAATTCAATCAAGGAAACACTGCATGTTGGTGAAGGGCATATTGAAGAAGAAGCAGCCGAGTGGTTCTTGTGGGAGAACAACTCCATTTGGCTCACTAACTTCACACACCATCAGGCTTCCAAGCAACTCTCAAGGAAACTCACTTTTCACACTCTATGCTTAATGCCCGTTGAGTACCTAGGACTGAAAGAAGCTTGGTCAGCATCGCACACAAACTAATGCTCCACATGCGGGTTTCACATGCCACCAACTCCACATTCACAGACAACTTCAGCGCCAGAGCCTTTTTCAGATAGCCCTCAATGCAAAGGCTCTAGACGCAAATATTGGTGTGAGAGCTAATTCAATCAAGGAAACACTGCATGTTGGAGAAGGGCATATTGAAGAAGAAGCAGCCGAGTGGTTCTTGTGGGAGAACAACTCCATTTTCTCACTAACTTCACACACCATCAGGCTTCCAAGCAGCTCTCAAGGAAACTCACTTTTCACACTCTATGCTTAATGCCCTTTGAGTGTATTATCTAGGAATGAACCTGGTAGAGCAACGCACACAAACCAATGCTCCACATGCGGGTTTCACATGCCACCAACTCCACATTCACAGACAACTTCAGCGCCAGAGCCGTTTTCAGATAGCCCTCAATGCAAAGGCTCTAGACGCAAATATTGGTGTGAGAGCTAATTCAATCAAGGAAACACTGCATGTTGGTGAAGGGCATATTGAAGAAGAAGCAGCCGAGTGGTTCTTGTGGAAGAACAACTCCATTTGGCTCACTAACTTCGCACACCATCAGGCTTCCAAGCAGCTCTCAAGGAAACTCACTTTTCACACTCTATGCTTAATGCCCGTTGAGTGCATTATCTAGCAATGAACCTGGTAGAGCATCACACACAAACCAATGCTCCACATGCGGGATTCCATGCCACCAACTCCACATTCACAGACAACTTCAGCGCCAAAGCTGTTTTCAGATAGCCCTCAATGCAAAGGCTCTAGACGCAAATATTGGTGTGAGAGCTAATTCAATCAAGGAAACACTGCATGTTGGTGAAGGGCATATTGAAGAAGAAGCAGCCGAGTGGTTCTTGTGGGAGAACAACTCCATTTGGCTCACTAACTTCACACACCATCAGGCTTCCAAGCAGCTCTCAAGGAAACTCACTTTTCACACTCTATGCTTAATGCCCTTTGAGTGCATTATCTAGGAATGAACCTGGTAGAGCATCACACACAAACCAATGCTCCACAAGTGGGTTTCACATGCCACCAACTCCACATTCACAGACAACTTCAGCGCCAAAGCCGTTTTCAGATAGCCCTCAATGCAAAGGCTCTAGACGCAAGTATTTGTGTGAGAGCTAATTCAATCAAGGAAACACTGCATGTTGGTGAAGGGCATATTGAAGAAGAAGCAGCCGAGTGGTTCTTGTGGGAGAACAACTCCATTTGGCTCACTAACTTCACACACCATCAGGCTTCCAAGCAGCTCTCAAGGAAACTCACTTTTCACACTCTATGCTTAATGCCTTTTGAGTGCCTAGGACTGAAAGAAGCATGGTCAGCATCGCACACAAACCAATGCTCCACATGCGGGTTTCACATGCCACCAACTCCACATTCACAGACAACTTCAGCGCCAAAGCCTTTTTCAGATAGCCCTCAATGCAAAGGCTCTAGACGCAAATATTGGTGTGAGAGCTAATTCAATCAAGGAAACACTGCATGTTGGTGAAGGGCATATTGAAGAAGAAGCAGCCGAGTGGTTCTTGTGGGAGAACAACTCCATTTGGCTCACTAACTTCACACACCATCAGGCTTCCAAGCAGCTCTCAAGGAAACTCACTTTTCACACTCTATGCTTAATGCCCTTTGAGTGCCTAGGACTGAAAGAATCTAAGTCAGCATCGCACACAAACCAATGCTCCACATGCGGGTTTCACATGCCACCAACTCCACATTCACAGACAACTTCAGCGCAAAAGCCGTTTTCAGATAGCCCTCAATGCAAAGGCTCTAGACGCAAGTATTTGTGTGAGAGCTAATTCAATCAAGGAAACACTGCATGTTGGTGAAGGGCATATTGAAGAAGAAGCAGCCGAGTGGTTCTTGTGGGAGAACAACTCCATTTGGCTCACTAACTTCACACACCATCAGGCTTCCAAGCAGCTCTCAAGGAAACTCACTTTTCACACTCTATGCTTAATGCCCTTTGAGTGCCTAGGACTGAAAGAAGCATGGTCAGCATCGCACACAAACCAATGCTCCACATGCGGGTTTCACATGCTACCAACTCCACATTCACAGACAACTTCAGCGCCAGAGCCGTTTTCAGATAGCCCTCAATGCAAAGGCTCTAGACGCAAATATTTGTGTGAGAGCTAATTCAATCAAGGAAACACTGCATGTTGGTGAAGGGCATATTGAAGAAGAAGCAGCCGAGTGGTTCTTGTGGGAGAACAACTCCATTTGGCTCACTAACTTCACACACCATCAGGCTTCCAAGCAGCTCTCAAGGAAACTCACTTTTCACACTCTATGCTTAATGCCCTTTGAGTGCCTAGGACTGAAAGAAGCTTGGTAAGCATCGCACACAAACCAATGCTCCACATGCGGGTTTCACATGCCACCAACTCCACATTCACAGACAACTTCAGCGCCAAAGCCGTTTTCATCTAGCCCTCAATGCAAAGGCTCTACACGCAAATATTGGTGTGAGAGCTAATTCAATCAAGGAAACACTGCATGTTGGTGAAGGGCATATTGAAGAAGATTCAGCCAAGTGGTTCTTGTGGGAGAACAACTCCATTTGGCTCACTAACTTCACACACCATCAGGCTTCCAAGCAGCTCTCAAGGAAACTCACTTTTCACACTCTATGCTTAATGCCCTTTGAGTGTATTATCTAGGAATGAACCTGGTAGAGCAACGCACACAAACCAATGCTCCACATGCGGGTTTCACATGCCACCAACTCCACATTCACAGACAACTTCAGCGCCAGAGCCGTTTTCAGATAGCCCTCAATGCAAAGGCTCTAGACGCAAATATTGGTGTGAGAGCTAATTCAATCAAGGAAACACTGCATGTTGGTGAAGGGCATATTGAAGAAGAAGCAGCCGAGTGGTTCTTGTGGGAGAACAACTCCATTTGGCTCACTAACTTCACACACCATCAGGCTTCCAAGCAGCTCTCAAGGAAACTCACTTTTCACACTCTATGCTTAATGCCCTTTGAGTGCATTATCTAGGAATGAACCTGGTAGAGCATCACACACAAACCAATGCTCCACAAGTGGGTTTCACATGCCAAAAACTCCACATTCACAGACAACTTCAGCGCCAGAGCTTTTTTCAGATAGCCCTCAATGCACAGGCTCTAGACGCAAATATTGGTGTGAGAGCTAATTCAATCAAGGAAACACTGCATGTTGGTGAAGGGCATATTGAAGAAAAAGCTGCCGAGTGGTTCTTGTGGGAGAACAACTCGATTTGGCTCACTAACTTCACACACCATCAGGCTTCCAAGCAGCTCTCAAGGAAACTCACTTTTCACACTCTATGCTTAATGCCCTTTGAGTACATTATCTAGCAAAGAACCTGGTAGAGCATCACAGACAAACCAAAGCTCCACATGCGGGTTTCACATGCCACCAACTCCACATTCACAGACAACTTCAGCGCCAAAGCCGTTTTCAGATAGCCCTCAATGCAAAGGCTCTAGACGCAAATATTGGTGTGAGAGCTAATTCAATCAAGGAAACACTGCATGTTGGTGAAGGGCATATTGAAGAAGAAGCAGCCGAGTGGTTCTTGTGGGAGAACAACTCCATTTGGCTCACTAACTTCACACACCATCAGGCTTCCAAGCAGCTCTCAAGGAAACTCACTTTTCACACTCTATGCTTAATGCCCTATGAGTGCCTAGGAATGAAAAAAGCTTGGTAAGCATCGCACACAACCCATGCTCCACATGCGAGTTTCACATGCCACCAACTCCACATTCACAGACAACTTCAGCGCCAGAGCCGTTTTCAGATAGCCCTCAATGCACAGGCTCTAGACGCAAATATTGGTGTGAGAGCTAATTCAATCAAGGAAACACTGCATGTTGGTGAAGGGCATATTGAAGAAGAAAAAGCTGCCGGGTGGTTCTTGTGGGAGAACAACTCCATTTGGCTCACTAACTTCACACACCATCAGGCTTCCAAGTAGCTCTCAAGGAAACTCACTTTTCACACTCTATGCTTAATGCCCTTTAAGTACATTATCTAGCAATGAACCTGGTAGAGCATCACACACAAACCAAAGCTCCACATGCGGGTTTCACATGCCACCAACTCCACATTCACAGACAACTTCGGCGCCAAAGCCGTTTTCAGATAGCCCTCAATGCACAGGCTCTAGACGCAAATATTGTTGTGAGAGCTAATTCAATCAAGGAAACACTGCATGTTGGTGAAGGGCATATTGAAGAAGAAGCAGCCGAGTGGTTCTTGTGGAAGAACAATTCCATTTGGCTCACTAACTTCACACACCATCAGGCTTCCAAGCAGCTCTCAAGGAAACTCACTTTTCACACTCTATGCTTAATGCCCTTTGAGTGCATTATCTAGCAATGAACCTGGTAGAGCATCACACACAAACCAATGCTCCACAAGTGGGTTTCACTTGACACCAACTCCACATTCACAGACAACTTCAGCGCCAAAGCCGTTTTCAGATAGCCCTCAATGCAAAGGCTCTAGACGCAAATATTGGTGTGAGAGCTAATTCAATCAAGGAAACACTGCATGTTGGTGAAGGGCATATTGAAGAAGAAGCAGCCGAGTGATTCTTGTGGGAGAACAACTCCATTTGGCTCACTAACTTCACACACCATCAGGCTTCCAAGCAGCTCTCAAGGAAACTCACTTTTCACACTCTATGCTTAATGCCCGTTGAGTGCCTAGGACTGAAAGAAGCTTGGTCAGCATCGCACACAAACTAATGCTCCACATGCGGGTTTCACATGCCACCAACTCCACATTCACAGACAACTTCAGCGCCAGAGCCTTTTTCAGATAGCCCTCAATGCAAAGGCTCTAGACGCAAATATTGGTGTGAGAGCTAATTCAATCAAGGAAACACTGCATGTTGGAGAAGGGCATATTGAAGAAGAAGCAGCCGAGTGGTTCTTGTGGGAGAACAACTCCATTTTCTCACTAACTTCACACACCATCAGGCTTCCAAGCAGCTCTCAAGGAAACTCACTTTTCACACTCTATGCTTAATGCCCTTTGAGTGTATTATCTAGGAATGAACCTGGTAGAGCAACGCACACAAACCAATGCTCCACATGCGGGTTTCACATGCCACCAACTCCACATTCACAGACAACTTCAGCGCCAGAGCCGTTTTCAGATAGCCCTCAATGCAAAGGCTCTAGACGCAAATATTGGTGTGAGAGCTAATTCAATCAAGGAAACACTGCATGTTGGTGAAGGGCATATTGAAGAAGAAGCAGCCGAGTGGTTCTTGTGGAAGAACAACTCCATTTGGCTCACTAACTTCGCACACCATCAGGCTTCCAAGCAGCTCTCAAGGAAACTCACTTTTCACACTCTATGCTTAATGCCCGTTGAGTGCATTATCTAGCAATGAACCTGGTAGAGCATCACACACAAACCAATGCTCCACATGCGGGATTCCATGCCACCAACTCCACATTCACAGACAACTTCAGCGCCAAAGCTGTTTTCAGATAGCCCTCAATGCAAAGGCTCTAGACGCAAATATTGGTGTGAGAGCTAATTCAATCAAGGAAACACTGCATGTTGGTGAAGGGCATATTGAAGAAGAAGCAGCCGAGTGGTTCTTGTGGGAGAACAACTCCATTTGGCTCACTAACTTCACACACCATCAGGCTTCCAAGCAGCTCTCAAGGAAACTCACTTTTCACACTCTATGCTTAATGCCCTTTGAGTGCATTATCTAGGAATGAACCTGGTAGAGCATCACACACAAACCAATGCTCCACAAGTGGGTTTCACATGCCACCAACTCCACATTCACAGACAACTTCAGCGCCAAAGCCGTTTTCAGATAGCCCTCAATGCAAAGGCTCTAGACGCAAATATTGGTGTGAGAGCTAATTCAATCAAGGAAACACTGCATGTTGGTGAAGGGCATATTGAAGAAGAAACAGCCGAGTGGTTCTTGTGGGAGAACAACTCCATTTGGCTCACTAACTTCACACACCATCAGGCTTCCAAGCAACTCTCAAGGAAACTCATTTTTCACACTCTATGCTTAATGCCCGTTGAGTGCCTAGGACTGAAAGAAGCTTGGTCAGCATCGCACACAAACTAATGCTCCACATGCGGGTTTCACATGCCACCAACTCCACATTCACAGACAACTTCAGCGCCAGAGCCGTTTTCAGATAGCCCTCAATGCAAAGGCTCTAGACGCAAATATTGGTGTGAGAGCTAATTCAATCAAGGAAACACTGCATGTTGGAGAAGGGCATATTGAAGAAGAAGCAGCCGAGTGGTTCTTGTGGGAGAACAACTCCATTTTCTCACTAACTTCACACACCATCAGGCTTCCAAGCAGCTCTCAAGGAAACTCACTTTTCACACTCTATGCTTAATGCCCTTTGAGTGTATTATCTAGGAATGAACCTGGTAGAGCAACGCACACAAACCAATGCTCCACATGCGGGTTTCACATGCCATCAACTCCACATTCACAGACAACTTCAGCGCCAAAGCCGTTTTCAGATAGCCCTCAATGCAAAGGATCTAGACGCAAATATTGGTGTGAGAGCTAATTCAAGCAAGGAAACACTGCATGTTGGTGAAGGGCATACTGAAGAAGAAGCAGCCAAGTGGTTCTTGTGGGAGAACAACTCCATTTGGCTCACTAACTTCACACACCATCAGGCTTCCAAGCAGCTCTCAAGGAAACTCACTTTTCACACTCTATGCTTAATGCCCATTGAGTGCCTAGGACTGAAAGAAGCTTGGTCAGCATCGCACACAAACCAATGCTCCACATGCGGGTTTCACATGCCACCAACTCCACATTCACAGACAACTTCAGCGCCAGAGCCGTTTTCAGATAGCCCTCAATGCAAAGGCTCTAGACGCAAATATTGGTGTGAGAGCTAATTCAATCAAGCAAACACTTCATGTTGGTGAAGGGCTTATTGAAGAAGAAGCAGCCGAGTGGTTCTTGTGGGAGAACAACTCCATCTGGCTCACTAACTTCACACACCATCAGGCTTCCAAGCAGCTCTCAAGGAAACTCACTTTTCACACTCTATGCTTAATGCCCTTTGAGTGCCTAGGACTGAAAGCAGCTTGGTCAGCATCACACACAAACCAATGCTCCACATGCAGGTTTCACATGCCACCAACTCCACATTCACAGACAACTTCAGCGCCAGAGCCGTTTTCAGATAGCCCTCAATGCAAAGGCTCTAGACGCAAATATTGGTGTGAGAGCTAATTCAATCAAGGAAACACTGCATGTTGGTGAAGGGCATATTGAAGAAGAAGCAGCCGACTGGTTCTTGTGGGAGAACAACTCCATTTGGCTCACTAACTTCACACACCATCAGGCTTCCAAGCAGCTCTCAAGGAAACTCACTTTTCACACTCTATGCTTAATGCCCTTTGAGTGCATTATCTAGGAATGAACCTGGTAGAGCATCGCACACAAACCAATGCTCCACATGCGGGTTTCACATGCCACCAACTCCACATTCACAGACAACTTCAGCGCCAAAGCCGTTTTCAGATACCCCTCAATGCAAAGGCTCTAGACGCAAATATTGGTGTGAGAGCTAATTCAATCAAGGAAACACTGCATGTTGGTGAAGGGCATATTGAAGAAGAAGCAGCCGAGTGGTTCTTGTGGGAGAACAACTCCATTTGGCTCACTAACTTCACACACCATCAGGCTTCCAAGCAGCTCTCAAGGAAACTCACTTTTCACACTCTATGCTTAATGCCCTATGAGTGCATTATCAGGAGTGAACCTGGTAGAGCATCCCACACAAACCAATGCTCCACATGCGGGTTTCACATGCCACCAACTCCACATTCACAGACAACTTCAGCGCCAGAGCCGTTTTCAGATAGACCTCAATGCAAAGGCTCTAGACGCAAATATTGGTGTGAGAGCTAATTCAATCAAGGAAACACTGCATGTTGGTGAAGGGCATATTGAAGAAGAAGCAGCCGAGTGGTTCTTGTGGGAGAACAACTGCATTTGGCTCACTAACTTCATACACCATCAGGCTTCCAAGCAGCTCTCAAGGAAACTCACTTTTCACACTCTATGCTTAATGCCCTTTGAGTGCATTATCTAGGAATGAACCTGGTAGAGCATCCCACACAAACCAATGCTCCACATGCGGGTTTCACATGCCACCAACTCCACATTCACAGACAACTTCAGCGCCAGACCGGTTTTCAGATAGCCCTCAATGCAAAGGCTCTAGACGCAAATATTGGTGTGAGAGCTAATTCAATCAAGCAATCACTGCATGTTGGTGAAGGGCATTCTGAAGAAGCAGCAGCCGAGTGGTTCTTGTGGGAGAACAACTACATTTGGCTCACTAACTTCATACACCATCAGGCTTCCAAGCAGCTCTCAAGGAAACTCAATTTTCACACTCTATGCTTAATGCCCTTTGAGTGCATTATCTAGGAATGAACCTGGTAGAGCATCAAACACACAAACCAATGCTCCACATGCGGGTTTCACATGCCAAAAACTCCACATTCACAGACAACTTCAGCGCCAGAGCCGTTTTCAGATAGCCCTCAATGCAAAGGCTCTAGACGCAAATATTGGTGTGAGAGCTAATTCAATCAAGGAAACACTGCATGTTGGTGAAGGGCATATTGAAGAAGAAGCAGCCGACTGGTTATTGTGGGAGAACAACTCCATCTGACTCACTAACTTCACACACCATCAGGCTTCCAAGCAGCTCTCAAGGAAACTCACTTTTCACACTCTATGCTTAATGCCCTTTGAGTGCCTAGGACTGAAAGCAGCTTGGTCAGCATCACACACAAACCAATGCTCCACATGCAGGTTTCACATGCCACCAACTCCACATTCACAGACAACTTCAGCGCCAGAGCCGCTTTCAGATAGCCCTCAATGCAAAGGCTCTAGACGCAAATATTGGTGTGAGAGCTAATTCAATCAAGCAAACACTGCATGTTGGTGAAGGGCATATTAAAGAAGAAGCAGCCGAGTGGTTCTTGTGGGAGAACAACTCCATTTGGCTCACTAACTTCACACACCATCAGGCTTCCAAGCAGCTCTCAAGGAAACTCACTTTTCACACTCTATGCTTAATGCCCTTTGAGTGCATTATCAGGAGTGAACCTCGTGGAGCATCGCACACAAACCAATGCTCCACATGCGGGTTTCACATGCCACCAACTCCACATTCACAGACAACTTCAGCGCCAGAGCCGTTTTCAGATAGCCCTCAATGAAAAGGCTCTAGACGCAAATATTGGTGTGAGAGCTAATTCAATCAAGGAAACAATGATTGTTGGTGAAGGGCACATTGAAGAAGAAGCAGCCGAGTGGTTCTTGTGGGAGAACAACTCCATTTGGCTCACTAACTTCACACACCATCAGGCTTCCAAGCAGCTCTCAAGGAAACTCACTTTTCACACTCTATGTTTAATGCCCTTTGAGTGCCTAGGACTGAAAGAAGCTTGGTCAGCATTTCACACAAACCAATGCTCCACATGCGGGTTTCACATGCCACCAACCCCACATTCACAGACAACCTCAGCGCCAGAGCCGCTTTCAGATAGCCCTCAATGCAAAGGCTCTAGACGCAAATATTGGTGTGAGAGCTAATTCAATCAAGGAAACACTGCATGTTGGTGAAGGGTATATTGAAGAAGAAGCAGCCGAGTGGTTCTTGTGGGAGAACAACTCCATTTGGCTCAATAACTTCACACACCATCAGGCTTCCAAGCAGCTCTCAAGGAAACTCACTTTTCACACTCTATGCTTAATGCCCTTTGAGTGCATTATCAGGAGTGAACCTGGTAGAGCATCCCACACAAACCAATGCTCCACATGCGGGTTTCACATGCCACCAACTCCACATTCACAGAAAACTTCAGCGCCAGAGCCGTTTTCAGATAGCCCTCAATGCAAAGGCTCTAGACGCAAATATTGGTGTGAGAGCTAATTCAATCAAGGAAACACTGCTTGTTGGTGAAGGGCATATTGAAGAAGAAGCAGCCGAGTGGTTCTTGTGGGAGAACAACTCCATTTGGCTCACTAACTTCACACACCATCAGGCTTCCAAGCAGCTCTCAAGGAAACTCACTTTTCACACTCTATGCTTAATGCCCTTTGAGTGCATTATCTAGGAATGAACCTGGTAGAGCATCCCACACAAACCAATGCTCCACATGCGGGTTTCACATGCCACCAACTCCACATTCACAGACAACTTCAGTGCCAGAGCCGTTTTCAGATAACCCTCAATGCAAAGGCTCTAGACGCAAATATTGGTGTGAGAGCTAATTCAATCAAGCAAACACTTCATGTTGGTGAAGGGCATATTGAAGAAGAAGCAGCCGAGTGGTTCTTGTGGGAGAACAACTCCATCTGGCTCACTAACTTCACACACCATCAGGCTTCCAAGCAGCTCTCAAGGAAACTCACTTTTCACACTCTATGCTTAATGCCCTTTGAGTGCCTAGGACTAAAAGCAGCTTGGTCAGCATCACACACAAACCAATGCTCCACATGCAGGTTTCACATGCCACCAACTCCACATTCACAGACAACTTCAGCGCCAGAGCCGCTTTCAGATAGCCCTCAATGCAAAGGCTCTAGACGCAAATATTGGTGTGAGAGCTGATTCAATCAAGTAAACACTGCATGTTGGTGAAGGGCATATTAAAGAAGAAGCAGCCGAGTGGTTCTTGTGGGAGAACAACTCCATTTGGCTCACTAACTTCACACACCATCAGGCTTCCAAGCAGCTCTCAAGGAAACTCACTTTTCACACTCTATGCTTAATGCCCTTTGAGTGCATTATCTAGGAATGAACCTGGTAGAGCATCACACACAAACCAATGCTCCACATGCGGGTTTCACATGCCACCAACTCCACATTCACAGACAACTTCAGCGCCAGAGCCTTTTTCAGATAGCCCTCAATGCAAAGGCTCTAGACGCAAATTTTGGTGTGAGAGCTAATTCAATCAAGGAAACACTGCATGTTGGTGACGGGCATATTGAAGAAGAAGCAGCCGACTGGTTCTTGTGGGAGAACAACTCCATTTGGCTCACTAACTTCACACACCATCAGGCTTCCAAGCAGCTCTCAAGGAAACTCACTTTTCACACTCTATGCTTAATGCCCTTTGAGTGCCTAGGACTGAAAGCAGCTTGGTCAGCATCACACACAAACCAATGCTCCACATGCAGGTTTCACATGCCACCAACTCCACATTCACAGACAACTTCAGCGCCAGAGCCGCTTTCAGATAGCCCTCAATGCAAAGGCTCTAGACGCAAATATTGGTGTGAGAGCTAATTCAATCAAGCAAACACTGCATGTTGGTGAAGGGCATATTAAAGGAGAAGCAGCCAAGTGGTTCTTGTGGGAGAACAACTCCATTTGGCTCAATAACTTCACACACCATCAGGCTTCCAAGCAGCTCTCAAGGAAACTCACTTTTCACACTCTATGCTTAATGCCCTTTGAGTGCATTATCTAGGAATGAACCTGGTAGAGCATCACACACAAACCAATGCTCCACATGCGGGTTTCACATGCCACCAACTCCACATTCACAGACAACTTCAGCGCCAGAGCCGTTTTCAGATAGCCCTCAATGCAAAGGCTCTAGACGCAAATATTGGTGTGAGAGCTAATTCAATCAAGGAAACACTGCATGTTGGTGAAGGGCGTATTGAAGAAGAAGCAGCCGAGTGGTTCTTGTGGGAGAACAACTCCATTTGGCTCACTAACTTCACACACCATCAGGCTTCCAAGCAGCTCTCAAGGAAACTCACTTTTCACACTCTATGCTTAATGCCCTTTGAGTGCATTATCAGGAGTGAACCTGGTAGAGCATCACACAAAAACCAATGCTCCACATGCGGGTTTCACATGCCACCAACTCCACATTCACAGACAACTTCAGCGCCAGAGCCGTTTTCAGATAGCCCTCAATGAAAAGGCTCTAGACGCAAATATTGGTGTGAGAGCTAATTCAATCAAGGAAACAATGATTGTTGGTGAAGGGCACATTGAAGAAGAAGCAGCCGAGTGGTTCTTGTGGGAGAACAACTCCATTTGGCTCAATAACTTCACACACCATCAGGCTTCCAAGCAGCTCTCAAGGAAACTCACTTTTCACACTCTATGCTTAATGCCCTTTGAGTGCATTATCAGGAGTGAACCTGGTAGAGCATCCCACACAAACCAATGCTCCACATGCGGGTTTCACATGCCACCAACTCCACATTCACAGACAACTTCAGCGCCAGAGCCGTTTTCAGATAGCCCTCAATGCAAAGGCTCTAGACGCAAATATTGGTGTGAGAGCTAATTCAATCAAGGAAACACTGCTTGTTGGTGAAGGGCATATTGAAGAAGAAGCAGCCGAGTGGTTCTTGTGGGAGAACAACTCCATTTGGCTCACTAACTTCACACACCATCAGGCTTCCAAGCAGCTCTCAAGGAAACTCACTTTTCACACTCTATGCTTAATGCCCTTTGAGTGCATTATCTAGGAATGAACCTGGTAGAGCATCCCACACAAACCAATGCTCCACATGCGGGTTTCACATGCCACCAACTCCACATTCACAGACAACTTCAGCGCCAGAGCCATTTTAAGATAACCCTCAATGCAAAGGCTCTAGACGCAAATATTGGTGTGAGAGCTAATTCAATCAAGCAAACACTGCATGTTGGTGAAGGGCATATTGAAGAAGAAGCAGCCGAGTGGTTCTTGTGGGAGAACAACTCCATCTGGCTCACTAACTTCACACACCATCAGGCTTCCAAGCAGCTCTCAAGGAAACTCACTTTTCACACTCTATGCTTAATGCCCTTTGAGTGCCTAGGACTGAAAGCAGCTTGGTCAGCATCACACACAAACCAATGCTCCACATGCGGGTTTCACATGCCACCAACTCCACATTCACAGACAACTTCAGCGCCAGAGCCGCTTTCAGATAGCCCTCAATGCAAAGGCTCTAGACGCAAATATTGGTGTGAGAGCTAATTCAATCAAGTAAACACTGCATGTTGGTGAAGGGCATATTAAAGAAGAAGCAGCCGAGTGATTCTTGTGGGAGAACAACTCCATTTGTCTCACTAACTTCACACACCATCAGGCTTCCAAGCAGCTCTCAAGGAAATTCACTTTTCAAACTCTATGCTTAATGCCCTTTGAGTGCATTATCTAGGAATGAACCTGGTAGAGCATCACACAGAAACCAATGCTCCACATGCGGGTTTCACATGCCACCAACTCCACATTCACAGACAACTTCAGCGATAGAGCCGCTTTCAGATAGCCCTCAATGCAAAGGCTCTAGACGCAAATATTGGTGTGAGAGCTAATTCAATCAAGGAAACACTGCATGTTGGTGAAGGGCATATTGAAGAAGAAGCAGCCGAGTGGTTCTTGTGGGAGAACAACTCCATTTGGCTCACTAACTTCACACACCATCAGGCTTCCAAGCAGCTCTCAAGGAAACTCACTTTTCACACTCTATGCTTAATGCCCTTTGAGTGCATTATCTAGGAATGAACCTGGTAGAGCATCCCACACAAACCAATGCTCCACATGCGGGTTTCACATGCCACCAACTCCACATTCACAGACAACTTCAGCGCCAAAGCCGTTTTCAGATAGCCCTCAATGCAAAGGCTCTAGACGCAAATATTGGTGTGAGAGCTTATTCAATCAAGCAAACACTGCATGTTGGTGAAGGGCATATTGAAGAAGAAACAGCCGAGTGGTTCTTGTGGGAGAACAACTCCATTTGGCTCACTAACTTCACACACCATCAGGCTTCCAAGCAGCTCTCAAGGAAACTCACTTTTCACACTCTATGCTTAATGCCCTTTGAGTGCATTATCTAGGAATGAACCTGGTAGAGCATCGAACACACAAACCAATGCTCCACATGGGGGTTTCACATGCCAAAAACTCCACATTCACAGACAACTTCAGCGCCAGAGCCGTTTTCAGATAGCCCTCAATGCAAAGGCTCTAGACGCAAATATTTGTGTGAGAGCTAATTCAATCAAGGAAACACTGCATGTTGGTGAAGGGCATATTGAAGAAGAAGCAGCCGAGTGGTTCTTGTGGGAGAACAATTCCATTTGGCTCAATAACTTCACACACCATCAGGCTTCCAAGCAGCTCTCAAGGAAACTCACTTTTCACACTCTATGCTTAATGCCCTTTGAGTGCATTATCAGGAGTGAACCTGGTAGAGCATCACACACAAACCAATGCTCCACATGCGGGTTTCACATGCCACCAACTCCACATTCACAGACAACTTCAGCGCCAGAGCCGTTTTCAGATAGCCCTCAATGCAAAGGATCTAGACGCAAATATTGGTGTGAGAGCTAATTCAATCAAGAAAACACTGCATGTTGGTGAAGGGCATATTGAAGAAGAAGCAGCCGACTGGTTCTTGTGGGAGAACAACTCCATCTGGCTCACTAACTTCACACACCATCAGGCTTCCAAGCAGCTCTCAAGGAAACTCACTTTTCACACTCTATGCTTAATGCCCTTTGAGTGCCTAGGACTGAAAGCAGCTTGGTCAGCATCACACACAAACCAATGCTCCACATGCAGGTTTCACATGCCACCAACTCCACATTCACAGACAACTTCAGCGCCAGAGCCGCTTTCAGATAGCCCTCAATGCAAAGGCTCTAGACGCAAATATTGGTGTGAGAGCTAATTCAATCAAGCAAACACTGCATGTTGGTGAAGGGCATATTAAAGGAGAAGCAGCCAAGTGGTTCTTGTGGGAGAACAACTCCATTTGGCTCAGTAACTTCACACACCATCAGGCTTCCAAGCAGCTCTCAAGGAAACTCACTTTTCACACTCTATGCTTAATGCCCTTTGAGTGCATTATCTAGGAATGAACCTGGTAGAGCATCACACACAAACCAATGCTCCACATGCGGGTTTCACATGCCACCAACTCCACATTCACAGACAACTTCAGCGCCAAAGCCGTTTTCAGATAGCCCTCAATGCAAAGGCTCTAGACGCAAATATTGGTGTGAGAGCTAATTCAATCAAGGAAACACTGCATGTTGGTGAAGGGCATATTGAAGAAGAAGCAGCCGAGTGGTTCTTGTGGGAGAACAACTCCATTTGGCTCACTAACTTCACACACCATCAGGCTTCCAAGCAGCTCTCAAGGAAACTCACTTTTCACACTCTATGCTTAATGCCCTTTGAGTGCATTATCAGGAGTGAACCTGGTAGAGCATCACACAAAAACCAATGCTCCACATGCGGGTTTCACATGCCACCAACTCCACATTCACAGACAACTTCAGCGCCAGAGCCGTTTTCAGATAGCCCTCAATGCAAAGGCTCTAGACGCAAATATTGGTGTGAGAGCTAATTCAATCAAGGAAACACTGCATGTTGGTGAAGGGCATATTGAAGAAAAAGCAGCCGAGTGGTTCTTGTGGGAGAACAACTCCATTTGGCTCACTAACTTCATACACCATCAGGCTTCCAAGCAGCTCTCAAGGAAACTCACTTTTCACACTCTATGCTTAATGCCCTTTAAGTGCATTATCTCGCAATGAACCTGGTAGAGCATCGCACACAAACCAATGCTCCACATGTGAGTTCCACAGCCACCAACTCCACATTCAAAGACAACTTCAGCGCCAAGGCCTTTTTCAGATAGCCCTCAATGAAAAGGCTCTAGAAGAAAATATTGGTGTGAGAGCTAATTCAATCAAGGAAACACTGCATGTTGGTGAAGGGCATATTGAAGAAGAAGCAGCCGAGTGGTTCTTGTGGGAGAACAACTCCATTTGGCTCACTAACTTCACACACCATCAGGCTTCCAAGCAGCTCTCAAGGAAACTCACTTTTCACACTCTATGCTTAATGCCCTTTGAGTGCATTATCAGGAGTGAACCTCGTGGAGCATCGCACACAAACCAATGCTCCACATGCGGGTTTCACATGCCACCAACTCCACATTCACAGACAACTTCAGCGCCAGAGCCGTTTTCAGATAGCCCTCAATGAAAAGGCTCTAGACGCAAATATTGGTGTGAGAGCTAATTCAATCAAGGAAACAATGATTGTTGGTGAAGGGCACATTGAAGAAGAAGCAGCCGAGTGGTTCTTGTGGGAGAACAACTCCATTTGGCTCACTAACTTCACACACCATCAGGCTTCCAAGCAGCTCTCAAGGAAACTCACTTTTCACACTCTATGTTTAATGCCCTTTGAGTGCCTAGGACTGAAAGAAGCTTGGTCAGCATTTCACACAAACCAATGCTCCACATGCGGGTTTCACATGCCACCAACTCCACATTCACAGACAACCTCAGCGCCAGAGCCGCTTTCAGATAGCCCTCAATGCAAAGGCTCTAGACGCAAATATTGGTGTGAGAGCTAATTCAATCAAGGAAACACTGCATGTTGGTGAAGGGCATATTGAAGAAGAAGCAGCCGAGTGGTTCTTGTGGGAGAACAACTCCATTTGGCTCAATAACTTCACACACCATCAGGCTTCCAAGCAGCTCTCAAGGAAACTCACTTTTCACACTCTATGCTTAATGCCCTTTGAGTGCATTATCAGGAGTGAACCTGGTAGAGCATCCCACACAAACCAATGCTCCACATGCGGGTTTCACATGCCACCAACTCCACATTCACAGAAAACTTCAGCGCCAGAGCCGTTTTCAGATAGCCCTCAATGCAAAGGCTCTAGACGCAAATATTGGTGTGAGAGCTAATTCAATCAAGGAAACACTGCTTGTTGGTGAAGGGCATATTGAAGAAGAAGCAGCCGAGTGGTTCTTGTGGGAGAACAACTCCATTTGGCTCACTAACTTCACACACCATCAGGCTTCCAAGCAGCTCTCAAGGAAACTCACTTTTCACACTCTATGCTTAATGCCCTTTGAGTGCATTATCTAGGAATGAACCTGGTAGAGCATCCCACACAAACCAATGCTCCACATGCGGGTTTCACATGCCACCAACTCCACATTCACAGACAACTTCAGTGCCAGAGCCGTTTTCAGATAACCCTCAATGCAAAGGCTCTAGACGCAAATATTGGTGTGAGAGCTAATTCAATCAAGCAAACACTTCATGTTGGTGAAGGGCATATTGAAGAAGAAGCAGCCGAGTGGTTCTTGTGGGAGAACAACTCCATCTGGCTCACTAACTTCACACACCATCAGGCTTCCAAGCAGCTCTCAAGGAAACTCACTTTTCACACTCTATGCTTAATGCCCTTTGAGTGCCTAGGACTGAAAGCAGCTTGGTCAGCATCACACACAAACCAATGCTCCACATGCAGGTTTCACATGCCACCAACTCCACATTCACAGACAACTTCAGCGCCAGAGCCGCTTTCAGATAGCCCTCAATGCAAAGGCTCTAGACGCAAATATTGGTGTGAGAGCTGATTCAATCAAGTAAACACTGCATGTTGGTGAAGGGCATATTAAAGAAGAAGCAGCCGAGTGGTTCTTGTGGGAGAACAACTCCATTTGGCTCACTAACTTCACACACCATCAGGCTTCCAAGCAGCTCTCAAGGAAACTCACTTTTCACACTCTATGCTTAATGCCCTTTGAGTGCATTATCTAGGAATGAACCTGGTAGAGCATCACACACAAACCAATGCTCCACATGCGGGTTTCACATGCCACCAACTCCACATTCACAGACAACTTCAGCGCCAGAGCCTTTTTCAGATAGCCCTCAATGCAAAGGCTCTAGACGCAAATTTTGGTGTGAGAGCTAATTCAATCAAGGAAACACTGCATGTTGGTGACGGGCATATTGAAGAAGAAGCAGCCGACTGGTTCTTGTGGGAGAACAACTCCATTTGGCTCACTAACTTCACACACCATCAGGCTTCCAAGCAGCTCTCAAGGAAACTCACTTTTCACACTCTATGCTTAATGCCCTTTGAGTGCCTAGGACTGAAAGCAGCTTGGTCAGCATCACACACAAACCAATGCTCCACATGCAGGTTTCACATGCCACCAACTCCACATTCACAGACAACTTCAGCGCCAGAGCCGCTTTCAGATAGCCCTCAATGCAAAGGCTCTAGACGCAAATATTGGTGTGAGAGCTAATTCAATCAAGCAAACACTGCATGTTGGTGAAGGGCATATTAAAGGAGAAGCAGCCAAGTGGTTCTTGTGGGAGAACAACTCCATTTGGCTCAATAACTTCACACACCATCAGGCTTCCAAGCAGCTCTCAAGGAAACTCACTTTTCACACTCTATGCTTAATGCCCTTTGAGTGCATTATCTAGGAATGAACCTGGTAGAGCATCACACACAAACCAATGCTCCACATGCGGGTTTCACATGCCACCAACTCCACATTCACAGACAACTTCAGCGCCAGAGCCGTTTTCAGATAGCCCTCAATGCAAAGGCTCTAGACGCAAATATTGGTGTGAGAGCTAATTCAATCAAGGAAACACTGCATGTTGGTGAAGGGCGTATTGAAGAAGAAGCAGCCGAGTGGTTCTTGTGGGAGAACAACTCCATTTGGCTCACTAACTTCACACACCATCAGGCTTCCAAGCAGCTCTCAAGGAAACTCACTTTTCACACTCTATGCTTAATGCCCTTTGAGTGCATTATCAGGAGTGAACCTGGTAGAGCATCACACAAAAACCAATGCTCCACATGCGGGTTTCACATGCCACCAACTCCACATTCACAGACAACTTCAGCGCCAGAGCCGTTTTCAGATAGCCCTCAATGAAAAGGCTCTAGACGCAAATATTGGTGTGAGAGCTAATTCAATCAAGGAAACAATGATTGTTGGTGAAGGGCACATTGAAGAAGAAGCAGCCGAGTGGTTCTTGTGGGAGAACAACTCCATTTGGCTCAATAACTTCACACACCATCAGGCTTCCAAGCAGCTCTCAAGGAAACTCACTTTTCACACTCTATGCTTAATGCCCTTTGAGTGCATTATCAGGAGTGAACCTGGTAGAGCATCCCACACAAACCAATGCTCCACATGCGGGTTTCACATGCCACCAACTCCACATTCACAGACAACTTCAGCGCCAGAGCCGTTTTCAGATAGCCCTCAATGCAAAGGCTCTAGACGCAAATATTGGTGTGAGAGCTAATTCAATCAAGGAAACACTGCTTGTTGGTGAAGGGCATATTGAAGAAGAAGCAGCCGAGTGGTTCTTGTGGGAGAACAACTCCATTTGGCTCACTAACTTCACACACCATCAGGCTTCCAAGCAGCTCTCAAGGAAACTCACTTTTCACACTCTATGCTTAATGCCCTTTGAGTGCATTATCTAGGAATGAACCTGGTAGAGCATCCCACACAAACCAATGCTCCACATGCGGGTTTCACATGCCACCAACTCCACATTCACAGACAACTTCAGCGCCAGAGCCATTTTAAGATAACCCTCAATGCAAAGGCTCTAGACGCAAATATTGGTGTGAGAGCTAATTCAATCAAGCAAACACTGCATGTTGGTGAAGGGCATATTGAAGAAGAAGCAGCCGAGTGGTTCTTGTGGGAGAACAACTCCATCTGGCTCACTAACTTCACACACCATCAGGCTTCCAAGCAGCTCTCAAGGAAACTCACTTTTCACACTCTATGCTTAATGCCCTTTGAGTGCCTAGGACTGAAAGCAGCTTGGTCAGCATCACACACAAACCAATGCTCCACATGCGGGTTTCACATGCCACCAACTCCACATTCACAGACAACTTCAGCGCCAGAGCCGCTTTCAGATAGCCCTCAATGCAAAGGCTCTAGACGCAAATATTGGTGTGAGAGCTAATTCAATCAAGTAAACACTGCATGTTGGTGAAGGGCATATTAAAGAAGAAGCAGCCGAGTGATTCTTGTGGGAGAACAACTCCATTTGTCTCACTAACTTCACACACCATCAGGCTTCCAAGCAGCTCTCAAGGAAATTCACTTTTCAAACTCTATGCTTAATGCCCTTTGAGTGCATTATCTAGGAATGAACCTGGTAGAGCATCACACAGAAACCAATGCTCCACATGCGGGTTTCACATGCCACCAACTCCACATTCACAGACAACTTCAGCGATAGAGCCGCTTTCAGATAGCCCTCAATGCAAAGGCTCTAGACGCAAATATTGGTGTGAGAGCTAATTCAATCAAGGAAACACTGCATGTTGGTGAAGGGCATATTGAAGAAGAAGCAGCCGAGTGGTTCTTGTGGGAGAACAACTCCATTTGGCTCACTAACTTCACACACCATCAGGCTTCCAAGCAGCTCTCAAGGAAACTCACTTTTCACACTCTATGCTTAATGCCCTTTGAGTGCATTATCTAGGAATGAACCTGGTAGAGCATCCCACACAAACCAATGCTCCACATGCGGGTTTCACATGCCACCAACTCCACATTCACAGACAACTTCAGCGCCAAAGCCGTTTTCAGATAGCCCTCAATGCAAAGGCTCTAGACGCAAATATTGGTGTGAGAGCTTATTCAATCAAGCAAACACTGCATGTTGGTGAAGGGCATATTGAAGAAGAAACAGCCGAGTGGTTCTTGTGGGAGAACAACTCCATTTGGCTCACTAACTTCACACACCATCAGGCTTCCAAGCAGCTCTCAAGGAAACTCACTTTTCACACTCTATGCTTAATGCCCTTTGAGTGCATTATCTAGGAATGAACCTGGTAGAGCATCGAACACACAAACCAATGCTCCACATGGGGGTTTCACATGCCAAAAACTCCACATTCACAGACAACTTCAGCGCCAGAGCCGTTTTCAGATAGCCCTCAATGCAAAGGCTCTAGACGCAAATATTTGTGTGAGAGCTAATTCAATCAAGGAAACACTGCATGTTGGTGAAGGGCATATTGAAGAAGAAGCAGCCGAGTGGTTCTTGTGGGAGAACAATTCCATTTGGCTCAATAACTTCACACACCATCAGGCTTCCAAGCAGCTCTCAAGGAAACTCACTTTTCACACTCTATGCTTAATGCCCTTTGAGTGCATTATCAGGAGTGAACCTGGTAGAGCATCCCACACAAACCAATGCTCCACATGCGGGTTTCACATGCCACCAACTCCACATTCACAGACAACTTCAGCGCCAGAGCCGTTTTCAGATAGCCCTCAATGCAAAGGATCTAGACGCAAATATTGGTGTGAGAGCTAATTCAATCAAGAAAACACTGCATGTTGGTGAAGGGCATATTGAAGAAGAAGCAGCCGACTGGTTCTTGTGGGAGAACAACTCCATCTGGCTCACTAACTTCACACACCATCAGGCTTCCAAGCAGCTCTCAAGGAAACTCACTTTTCACACTCTATGCTTAATGCCCTTTGAGTGCCTAGGACTGAAAGCAGCTTGGTCAGCATCACACACAAACCAATGCTCCACATGCAGGTTTCACATGCCACCAACTCCACATTCACAGACAACTTCAGCGCCAGAGCCGCTTTCAGATAGCCCTCAATGCAAAGGCTCTAGACGCAAATATTGGTGTGAGAGCTAATTCAATCAAGCAAACACTGCATGTTGGTGAAGGGCATATTAAAGGAGAAGCAGCCAAGTGGTTCTTGTGGGAGAACAACTCCATTTGGCTCAGTAACTTCACACACCATCAGGCTTCCAAGCAGCTCTCAAGGAAACTCACTTTTCACACTCTATGCTTAATGCCCTTTGAGTGCATTATCTAGGAATGAACCTGGTAGAGCATCACACACAAACCAATGCTCCACATGCGGGTTTCACATGCCACCAACTCCACATTCACAGACAACTTCAGCGCCAAAGCCGTTTTCAGATAGCCCTCAATGCAAAGGCTCTAGACGCAAATATTGGTGTGAGAGCTAATTCAATCAAGGAAACACTGCATGTTGGTGAAGGGCGTATTGAAGAAGAAGCAGCCGAGTGGTTCTTGTGGGAGAACAACTCCATTTGGCTCACTAACTTCACACACCATCAGGCTTCCAAGCAGCTCTCAAGGAAACTCACTTTTCACACTCTATGCTTAATGCCCTTTGAGTGCATTATCAGGAGTGAACCTGGTAGAGCATCACACAAAAACCAATGCTCCACATGCGGGTTTCACATGCCACCAACTCCACATTCACAGACAACTTCAGCGCCAGAGCCGTTTTCAGATAGCCCTCAATGCAAAGGCTCTAGACGCAAATATTGGTGTGAGAGCTAATTCAATCAAGGAAACACTGCATGTTGGTGAAGGGCATATTGAAGAAAAAGCAGCCGAGTGGTTCTTGTGGGAGAACAACTCCATTTGGCTCACTAACTTCATACACCATCAGGCTTCCAAGCAGCTCTCAAGGAAACTCACTTTTCACACTCTATGCTTAATGCCCTTTAAGTGCATTATCTCGCAATGAACCTGGTAGAGCATCGCACACAAACCAATGCTCCACATGTGAGTTCCACAGCCACCAACTCCACATTCAAAGACAACTTCAGCGCCAAGGCCTTTTTCAGATAGCCCTCAATGAAAAGGCTCTAGAAGAAAATATTGGTGTGAGAGCTAATTCAATCAAGGAAACACTGCATGTTGGTGAAGGGCATATTGAAGAAGAAGCAGCCGAGTGGTTCTTGTGGGAGAACAACTCCATTTGGCTCACTAACTTCACACACCATCAGGCTTCCAAGCAGCTCTCAAGGAAACTCACTTTTCACACTCGATGCTTAATGCCCTTTGAGTGCATTATCTATGAATCAACCTGGTAGAGTATAGCACACAATCCAATGCTCCACATGTGTGTTCCACAGCCACCAACTCCACATTCAAAGACAACTTCAGCGCCAAGGCCTTTTTCAGATAGCCCTCAATGCAAAGGCTCTAGACGCAAATATTGGTGTGAGAGCTAATTCAATCAAGGAAACACTGCATGTTGGTGAAGGGCGTATTGAAGAAGAAGCAGCCGAGTGGTTCTTGTGGGAGAACAACTCCATTTGGCTCACTAACTTCACACACCATCAGGCTTCCAAGCAGCTCTCAAGGAAACTCACTTTTCACACTCTATGCTTAATGCCCTTTGAGTGCATTATCAGGAGTGAACCTGGTAGAGCATCACACAAAAACCAATGCTCCACATGCGGGTTTCACATGCCACCAACTCCACATTCACAGACAACTTCAGCGCCAGAGCCGTTTTCAGATAGCCCTCAATGAAAAGGCTCTAGACTCAAATATTGGTGTGAGAGCTAATTCAATCAAGGAAACAATGATTGTTGGTGAAGGGCACATTGAAGAAGAAGCAGCCGTGTGGTTCTTGTGGGAGAACAACTCCATTTGGCTCACTAACTTCACACACCATCAGGCTTCCAAGCAGCTCTCAAGGAAACTCACTTTTCACACTCTATGCTTAATGCCCTTTGAGTGCCTAGGACTGAAAGAAGCTTGGTCAGCATCGCACACAAACCAATGCTCCACATGCGGCTTTCACATGCCACCAACTCCACATTCACAGACAACTTCAGCGCCAGAGCCGCTTTCAGATAGCCCTCAATGCAAAGGCTCTAGACGCAAATATTGGTGTGAGAGCTAATTCAATCAAGGAAACACTGCATGTTGGTGAAGGGCATATTGAAGAAGAAGCAGCCGAGTGGTTCTTGTGGGAGAACAACTCCATTTGGCTCAATAACTTCACACACCATCAGGCTTCCAAGCAGCTCTCAAGGAAACTCACTTTTCACACTCTATGCTTAATGCCCTTTGAGTGCATTATCAGGAGTGAACCTGGTAGAGCATCCCACACAAACCAATGCTCCACATGCGGGTTTCACATGCCACCAACTCCACATTCACAGAAAACTTCAGCGCCAGAGCCGTTTTCAGATAGCCCTCAATGCAAAGGCTCTAGACGCAAATATTGGTGTGAGAGCTAATTCAATCAAGGAAACACTGCTTGTTGGTGAAGGGCATATTGAAGAAGAAGCAGCCGAGTGGTTCTTGTGGGAGAACAACTCCATTTGGCTCACTAACTTCACACACCATCAGGCTTCCAAGCAGCTCTCAAGGAAACTCACTTTTCACACTCTATGCTTAATGCCCTTTGAGTTCCTAGGACTGAAAGAAGCTTGGTCAGCATCGCACACAAACCAATGCTCCACATGCGGGTTTCACATGCCACCAACTCCACATTCACAGACAACTTCTGCGTCAGAGCCGTTTTCAGATAGCCCTCAATGCAAAGGCTCTAGACGCAAATATTGTTGTGAGAGCTAATTCAATCAAGGAAACACTGCATGTTGTTGAAGGGCATATTGAAGAAGAAGCAGCCGAGTGGTTCTTGTGGGAGAACAACTCCATTTGGCTCACTAACTTCACACACCATCAGGCTTCCAAGCAGCTCTCAAGGAAACTCACTTTTCACACTCTATGCTTAATGCCCTTTGAGTGCCTAGGACTGAAAGAAGCTTGGTCAGCTTCGCACACAAACCAATGCTCCACATGCGGGTTTCACATGCCACCAACTCCACATTCACAGACAACTTCAGCGCCAGAGCCGCTTTCAGATAGCCCTCAATGCAAAGGCTCTAGACGCAAATATTGGTGTGAGAGCTAATTCAATCAAGGAAACACTGCATGTTGGTGAAGGGCATATTGAAGAAGAAGCAGCCGAGTGGTTCTTGTGGGAGAACAACTCCATTTGGCTCAATAACTTCACACACCATCAGGCTTCCAAGCAGCTCTCAAGGAAACTCACTTTTCACACTCTATGCTTAATGCCCTTTGAGTGCATTATCAGGAGTGAACCTGGTGGAGCATCACACACAAACCAATGCTCCACATGCGGGTTTCACATGCCACCAACTCCACATTCACAGACAACTTCAGCGCTAGAGCCATTTTCAGATAGCCCTCAATGCAAAGGCTCTAGACGCAAATATTGGTGTGAGAGCTAATTCAATCAAGGAAACACTGCTTGTTGGTGAAGGGCATATTGAAGAAGAAGCAGCCGAGTGGTTCTTGTGGTAGAGCAACTCCATTTGGCTCACTAACTTCACACACCATCAGGCTTCCAAGCAGCTCTCAAGGAAACTCACTTTTCACACTCTATGCTTAATGCCCTTTGAGTTCCTAGGACTGAAAGAAGCTTGGTCAGCATCGCACACAAACCAATGCTCCACATGCGGGTTTCACATGCCACCAACTCCACATTCACAGACAACTTCAGCGCCAGAGCCGTTTTCAGATAGCCCTCAATGCAAAGGCTCTAGATGCAAATATTGGTGTGAGAGCTAATTCAATCAAGGAAACACTGCATGTTGGTGAAGGGCGTATTGAAGAAGAAGCAGCCGAGTGGTTCTTGTGGGAGAACAACTCCATTTGGCTCACTAACTTCACACACCATCAGGCTTCCAAGCAGCTCTCAAGGAAACTCACTTTTCACACTCTATGCTTAATGCCCTTTGAGTGCATTATCAGGAGTGAACCTGGTAGAGCATCCCACACAAAACAATGCTCCACATGCGGGTTTCACATGCCACCAACTCCACATTCACAGACAACTTCAGCGCCAGAGCCGTTTTCAGATAGCCCTCAATGCAAAGGCTCTAGACGCAAATATTGGTGTGAGAGCTAATTCAATCAAGGAAACACTGCATGTTGGTGAAGGGCATTATTGAAGAAGAAGCAGCTGAGTGCTTCTTGTGGGAGAACAACTCCATTTGGCTCACTAACTTCACACACCATCAGGCTTCCAAGCAGCTCTCAAGGAAACTCACTTTTCACACTCTATGCTTAATGCCCTTTGAGTGCATTATCAGGAGTGAACCTGGTAGAGCATCGCACGCAAACCAATGCTCCACATGCGGGTTTCACATGCCACCAACTCCACATTCACAGAAAACTTCAGCGCCAGAGCCGTTTTCAGATAGCCCTCAATGCAAAGGCTCTAGACGCAAATATTGGTGTGAGAGCTAATTCAATCAAGGAAACACTGCATGTTGGTGAAGGGCATATTGAAGAAAAAGCAGCCGAGTGGTTCTTGTGGAAGAACAACTCCATTTGGCTCACTAACTTCAAACACCATCAGGCTTCCAAGCAGCTCTCAAGGAAACTCACTTTTCACACTCTATGCTTAATGCCCTTTAAGTGCATTATCTCGCAATGAACCTGGTAGAGCATCGCACACAAACCAATGCTCCACATGTGCGTTCCACAGCCACCAACTCCACATTCAAAGACAACTTCAGCGCCAAGGCCTTTTTCAGATAGCCCTCAATGAAAAGGCTCTAGAAGAAAATATTGGTGTGAGAGCTAATTCAATCAAGGAAACACTGCATGTTGGTGAAGGGCATATTGAAGAAGAAGCAGCCGAGTGGTTCTTGTGGGAGAACAACTCCATTTGGCTCACTAACTTCACACACCATCAGGCTTCCAAGCAGCTCTCAAGGAAACTCACTTTTCACACTCGATGCTTAATGCCCTTTGAGTGCATTATCTATGAATCAACCTGGTAGAGTATAGCACACAAACCAATGCTCCACATGTGTGTTCCACAGCCACCAACTCCACATTCAAAGACAACTTCAGCGCCAAGGCCTTTTTCAGATAGCCCTCAATGAAAAGGCTCTAGAAGAAAATATTGGTGTGAGAGCTAATTCAATCAAGGAAACACTGCATGTTGGTGAAGGGCATATTGAAGAAGAAGCAGCCGAGTGGTTCTTGTGGGAGAACAACTCCATTTGGCTCACTAACTTCACACACCATCAGGCTTCCAAGCAGCTCTCAAGGAAACTCACTTTTCACACTCTATGCTTAATGCCCTTTGAGTGCCTAGGACTGAAAGAAGCTTGGTCAGCATCGCACACAAACCAATGCTCCACATGCGGGTTTCCCATGCCACCAACTCCGCATTCAGAGACAACTTCAGCCCCAGAGCCGTTTTCAGATAGCCCTCAATGCAAAGGCTCTAGACGCAAATATTGGTGTGAGAGCTAATTCAATCAAGGAAACACTGCATGTTGGTGAAGGGCATATTGAAGAAGAAGCAGCCGAGTGGTTCTTGTGGGAGAACAACTCCATTTGGCTCAATAACTTCACACACCATCAGGCTTCCAAGCAGCTCTCAAGGAAACTCACTTTTCACACTCTATGCTTAATGCCCTTTGAGTGCATTATCTAGGAATGAAGCTGGTACAACATCGCACACACAAACCAATGCTCCACATGCGGGTTTCACATGCCACCAACTCCACATTCACAGACAACTTCAGCGCCAAAGCCGTTTTCAGATAGCCCTCAATGCAAAGGCTCTAGACGCAAATATTGGTGTGAGAGCTAATTCAATCAAGAAAACACTGCATGTTGGTGAAGGGCATATTGAAGAAGAAGCAGCCAAGTGGTTCTTGTGGGAGAACAACTCTATTTGGCTCACTAACTTCGCACACAATCAGGCTTCCAAGCAGCTCTCAAGGAAACTCACATTTCACACTCTATGCTTAATGCCCTTTGAGTGCATTATCTAGGAATCAACCTGGTAGTAGAATATAGCACACAAACCAATGCTCCACATGCTGGTTTCACGTGCCACCAACTCCACATTCACAGACAACTTCAGCGCCAAAGCCGTTTTCAGATAGCCCTCAATGCAAAGGCTCTAGACACAAATATTGGTGTGAGAGCTAATTCAATCAAGGAAACACTGCATGTTGGTGAAGGGCATATTAAAGAAGCAGCAGCTGAGTGATTCTTGTGGAAGATCAACTCCATTTGGCTCACTAACTTCACACACCATCAGGCTTCCAAGCAGCTCTCAAGGAAACTCACTTCTCACACTCTATGCTTAATGCCCTTTGAGTGCCTAGGACTGAAAGAACCTTGGTCAGCATCGCACACAAACCAATGCTCCACATGCTTGTTTCACATGCCACCAACTCCACATTCACAGACAACTTCAGTGCCAAAGCCATTTTCAGATAGCCCTCAATGCAAAGGCTCTAGACGCAAATATTGGTGTGAGAGCTAATTCAATCAAGGAAAAACTGCATGTTAGTGAAGGGGCATATTAAAGAAGAAGCAGCTGAGTGATTCTTGTGGAAGATCAACTCCATTTGGCTCACTAACTTCACACACCATCAGGCTTCCAAGCAGCTCTCAAGGAAACTCAATTTTCACACTCTATGCTTAATGCCCTTTGAGTGCATTATCTAGGAATGAACCGGGTAGAGCATCACACACAAACCAATGCTCCACATGCGGGTTTCACATGCCACCAACTCCACATTCACAGACAACTTCAGCGCCAGAGCCGTTTTCAGATAGCCCTCAATGCAAAGGCTCTAGACGCAAATATTGGTGTAAGAGCTAATTCAATCAAGGAAACACTGCATGTTGGTGAAGGGCATATTGAAGAAGAAGCAGCCGAGTGGTTCTTGTGGGAGAACAACTCCATTTGGCTCACTAACTTCACACACCATCAGGCTTCCAAGCAGCTCTCAAGGAAACTCACTTTTCACACTCTATGCTTAATGCCCTTTGAGTGCCTAGGACTGAAAGAAGCTTGGTCAGCATCGCACACAAACCAATGCTCCACATGAGGGTTTCACATGCCACCAACTCCACATTCACAGACAACTTCAGCGCCAAAGCCGTTTTCAGATAGCCCTCAATGCAAAGGCTCTAGACGCAAATATTGATGTGAGAGCTAATTCAATCAACCAAAAACTGCATGTTAGTGAAGGGCATATTGAAGAAGCAGCAGCTGAGTGATTCTTGTGGAAGATCAACTCCATTTGGCTCACTAACTTCACACACCATCAGGCTTCCAAGCAGCTCTCAAGGAAACTCACTTTTCAAACTCTATGCTTAATGCCCTTTGAGTGCCTAGGACTGAAAGAAGCTTGGTCAGCATCGCACACAAACCAATGCTCCACATGCCGGTTTCACATGCCACCAACTCCACATTCACAGACAACTTCAGCGCCAAAGCCGTTTTCAGATAGCCCTCAATGCAAAGGCTCTAGACGCAAATATTGGTGTGAGAGCTAATTCAATCAAGGAAACACTGCATGTTGGTGAAGGGCATATTGAAGAAGAAGCAGCCGAGTGGTTCTTGTGGGAGAACAACTCCATTTGGCTCACTAACTTCACACACCATCAGGCTTCCAAGCAGCTCTCAAGGAAACTCACTTTTCACACTCTGTGCTTAATGCCCTTTAAGGGCATTATCTAGCAATGAACCTGGTAGAGCATCGCACACAAACCAATGCTCCACATGCGGGTTTCACATGCCAAAAACTCCACATTCACAGACGACTTCAGCGCCAGAGCCGTTTTCAGATAGCCCTCAATGCAAAGGCTCTAGACGCAAATATTGGTGTGAGAGCTAATTCAATCAAGGAAACACTGCATGTTGGTGAAGGGCATATTGAAGAAAAAGCAGCCGAGTGGTTCTTGTGGGAGAACAACTCCATTTGGCTCACTAACTTCACACACCATCAGGCTTCCAAGCAGCTCTCAAGGAAACTCACTTTTCACACTCTATGCTTAATGCCCTTTGAGTGCATTATCTATGAATCAACCTGGTAGAGTATAGCACACAAACCAATGCTCCACATGTGTGTTCCACAGCCACCAACTCCACATTCAAAGACAACTTCAGCGCCAAGGCCTTTTTCAGATAGCCCTCAATGAAAAGGCTCTAGAAGAAAATATTGGTGTGAGAGCTAATTCAATCAAGGAAACACTGCATGTTGGTGAAGGGCATATTGAAGAAGAAGCAGCCGAGTGGTTCTTGTGGGAGAACAACTCCATTTGGCTCACTAACTTCACACACCATCAGGCTTCCAAGCAGCTCTCAAGGAAACTCACTTTTCACACTCTATGCTTAATGCCCTTTGAGTGCCTAGGACTGAAAGAAGCTTGGTCAGCATCGCACACAAACCAATGCTCCACATGCGGGTTTCACATGCCACCAACTCCGCATTCAGAGACAACTTCAGCCCCAGAGCCGTTTTCAGATAGCCCTCAATGCAAAGGCTCTAGACGCAAAGATTGGTGTGAGAGCTAATTCAATCAAGGAAACACCGCATGTTGGTGAAGGGCATATTAAAGAAGCAGCAGCTGAGTGATTCTTGTGGAAGATCAACTCCATTTGGTTCACTAACTTCACACACCATCAGGCTTCCAAGCAGCTCTCAAGGAAACTCACTTTTCACACTCTATGCTTAATGCCCTTTGAGTGCCTAGTACTGAAAGAAGCTTGGTCAGCATCGCACACAAACCAATGCTCCACATGCGGGTTTCACATGCCACCAACTCCACATTCACAGACAACTTCAGCGCCACAGCCGTTTTCAGATAGCCCTCAATGCAAAGGCTCTAGACGCAAATATTGGTGTGAGAGCTAATTCAATCAAGGAAACACTGCATGTTGGTGAAGGGCATATTGAAGAAGAAGCAGCCGAGTGGTTCTTGTGGGAGAACAACTCCATTTGGCTCACTAACTTCATACACCATCAGGCTTCCAAGCAGCTCTCAAGGAAACTCACTTTTCACACTCGATGCTTAATGCCCTTTGAGTGCATTATCTATGAATCAACCTGGTAGAGTATAGCACACAAACCAATGCTCCAAATGTGCGTTCCACAGCCACCAACTCCACATTCAAAGACAACTTCAGCGCCAGAGCCTTTTTCAGATAGCCCTCAATGCAAAGGCTCTAGAAGAAAATATTGGTGTGAGAGCTAATTCAATCAAGGAAACACTGCATGTTGGTGAAGGGCATATTGAAGAAGAATCAGCCGAGTGGTTCTTGTGGTAGAACAACTCCATTTGGCTCACTAACTTCACACACCATCAGGCTTCCAAGCAGCTCTCAAGGAAACTCACTTTTCACACTCTATGCTTAATGCCCGTTGAGTGCCTAGGACTGAAAGATGCTTGGTCAGCATCGCACACAAACCAATGCTCCACATGTGCGTTTCACATGCACCAACTCCACATTCACAGACAACTTCAGCCCCAGAGCCGTTTTCAGATAGCCCTCAATGCAAAGGCTCTAGACGCAAATATTGGTGTGAGAGCTAATTCAATCAAGGAAACACTGCATGTTGGTGAAGGACATATTGAAGAAGAAGCAGCCGAGTGGTTCTTGTGGGAGAACAACTCCATTTGGCTCACTAACTTCACACACCATCAGGCTTCCAAGCAGCTCTCAAGGAAACTCACTTTTCACACTCTGTGCTTAATGCCCTTTAAGGGCATTATCTAGCAATGAACCTGGTAGAGCATCGCACACAAACCAATGCTCCACATGCGGGTTTCACATGCCAAAAACTCCACATTCACAGACGACTTCAGCGCCAGAGCCGTTTTCAGATAGCCCTCAATGCAAAGGCTCTAGACGCAAATATTGGTGTGAGAGCTAATTCAATCAAGGAAACACTGCATGTTGGTGAAGGGCATATTGAAGAAGAAGCAGCCGAGTGGTTCTTGTGGGAGAACAACTCCATTTGGCTCACTAACTTCACACACCATCAGGCTTCCAAGCAGCTCTCAAGGAAACTCACTTTTCACACTCGATGCTTAATGCCCTTTGAGTGCATTATCTATGAATCAACCTGGTAGAGTATAGCACACAAACCAATGCTCCACATGTGTGTTCCACAGCCACCAACTCCACATTCAAAGACAACTTCAGAGCCAAGGCCTTTTTCAGATAGCCCTCAATGAAAAGGCTCTAGAAGAAATATTGGTGTGAGAGCTAATTCAATCAAGGAAACACTGCATGTTGGTGAAGGGCATATTGAAGAAGAAGCAGCCGAGTGGTTCTTGTGGGGAGAACAACTCCATTTGGCTCACTAACTTCACACACCATCAGGCTTCCAAGCAGCTCTCAAGGAAACTCATTTTTCACACTCTATGCTTAATGCCTTTGAGTGCCTAGGACTGAAAGAAGCTTGGTCAGCATCGCACACAAACCAATGCTCCACATGCGGGTTTCTCATGCCACCAACTCCGCATTCAGAGACAACTTCAGCCCCAGAGCCGTTTTCAGATAGCCCTCAATGCAAAGGCTCTAGACGCAAAGATTGGTGTGAGAGCTAATTCAATCAAGGAAACACTGCATGTTGGTGAAGGGCATATTAAAGAAGCAGCAGCTGAGTGATTCTTGTGGAAGATCAACTCCATTTGGTTCACTAACTTCACACACCATCAGGCTTCCAAGCAGCTCTCAAGGAAACTCACTTTTCACACTCTATGCTTAATGCCCTTTGAGTGCCTAGTACTGAAAGAAGCTTGGTCAGCATCGCACACAAACCAATGCTCCACATGCGGGTTTCACATGCCACCAACTCCACATTCACAGACAACTTCAGCGCCACAGCCGTTTTCAGATAGCCCTCAATGCAAAGGCTCTAGAAGAAAATATTGGTGTGAGAGCTAATTCAATCAAGGAAACACTGCATGTTGGTGAAGGGCATATTGAAGAAGAATCAGCCGAGTTGTTCTTCTGGTAGAACAACTCCATTTGGCTCACTAACTTCACACACCATCAGGCTTCCAAGCAGCTCTCAAGGAAACTCACTTTTCACCACTCTATGCTTAATGCCCGTTGAGTGCCTAGGACTGAAAGATGCTTGGTCAGCATCGCACACAAACCAATGCTCCACATGTGCGTTTCACATGCCACCAACTCCACATTCACAGACAACTTCAGCCCCAGAGCCGTTTTCAGATAGCCCTCAATGCAAAGGCTCTAGACGCAAATATTGGTGTGAGAGCTAATTCAATCAAGGAAACACTGCATGTTGGTGAAGGACATATTGAAGAAGAAGCAGCCGAGTGGTTCTTGTGGGAGAACAACTCCATTTGGCTCACTAACTTCACACACCATCAGGCTTCCAAGCAGCTCTCAAGGAAACTCACTTCTCACACTCTATGCTTAATGCCCTTTGAGTGCCTAGGACTGAAAGAAGCTTGGTCAGCATCGCACACAACCAATGCTCCACATGCGGATTTCACATGCCACCAACACCACATTCACAGACAACTTCAGCAAAAAAAGGGGTTTTCAGATAGCCCTCAATGCAAAGGCTCTAGACGCAAATATTGGTGTGAGAGCTAATTCAATCAAGGAAACACTGCATGTTGGTGAAGGGCATATTGAAGAAGAAGCAGCCGAGTAGTTCTTGTGGGAGAACAACTCCATTTGGCTCACTAACTTCATGCACCATCAGGCTTCCAAGCAGCTCTCAAGGAAACTCACTTTTCACACTCTATGCTTAATGCCCTTTGAATGCATTATCTAGGAATCAACCTGGTAGAGTATAGCACACAAACCAATGCTCCACATGTGCGTTTCACATGCCACCAACTCCACATTCAAAGAAACTTCAGCGCCAGAGCCGTTTTCAGATAGCCCTCAATGCAAAGGCTCTAGACGCAATATTGGTGTGAGAGCTAATTCAATCAAGGAAACACTGCATGTTGGTGAAGGGCATATTGAAGAAGAAGCAGCCGAGTGGTTCTTGTGGGAGAACAACTCCATTTGGCTCACTAACTTCACACACCATCAGGCTTCCAAGCAGCTCTCAAGGAAACTCACTTTTCACACTCTATGCTTAATGCCCTTTGAGTGCATTAACTAGGAATGAACCTGGAGGAGCATCGCACACAAACCAATGCTCCACATGCGGGTTTCACATGCCAAAAACTCCACATTCACAGACAACTTCAGCGCCACAGCCGTTTTCAGATAGCCCTCAATGCAAAGGCCTAGACGCAAATATTGGTATGAGAGCTAATTCAATCAAGGAAACACTGCATATTGGTGAAGGGCATATTGAAGAAGAAGCAGCCGAGTGGTTCTTGTGGGAGAACAACTCCATTTGGCTCACTAACTTCACACACCACAGGCTTCCAAGCAGCTCTCAAGGAAACTCACTTTTCACACTCTATGCTTAATGCCCTTTGAGTGCCTAGGACTGAAAGAAGCTTGGTCAGCATCGCACACAAACCAATGCTCCACATGCGGGTTCACATGCCACCAACTCCGCATTCACAGACAACTTCAGCGCCAGAGCCGTTTTCAGATAGCCCTCAATGCAAAGGCTCTAGACGCAAATATTGGTGTGAGAGCTAATTCAATCAAGGAAACACTGCATGTTGGTGAAGGCATATTAAAGAAGCAGCCGAGTGGTTGTTGTGGGAGAACAACTCCTTTTGGCTCACTAACTTCACCACACCATCAGGCTTCCAAGCAGCTCTCAAGGAAACTCACTTTTCACACTCTATGCTTAATGCCCTTTGAGTGCCTAGGACTGAAAGAAGCTTGGTCAGCATCGCACAAAAACCAATGCTTCACATTCGGGTTTCACATGCCACCAACTCCACATTCACAGACAACTTCAGCGCCAGAGCCGTTTTCAGATAGCCCTCAATGCAAAGGCTCTAGACGCAAATATTGGTGTGAGAGCTAATTCAATCAAGGAAACACTGCATGTTGGTGAAGGGCATATTGAAGAAGAAGCAGCCGAGTGGTTCTTGTGGGAGAACAACTGCATTTGGCTCACTAACTTCACACACCATCAGGCTTCCAAGCAGCTCTCAAGGAAACTCACTTTTCACACTCTATGCTTAATGCCCTTTGAGGGCATTATCTAGCAATGAACCTGGTAGAGCATCGCACACAAACCAATGCTCCACATGCGGGTTTCACATGCCACCAACTCCACATTCACAGACAACTTCAGCGCCAGAGCCGTTTTCAGATAGCGCTCAATGCAAAGGCTCTAGACGCAAATATTGGTGTGAGAGCTAATTCCATCAAGGAAACACTGCTTGTTGGTGAAGGGCATATTGAGGAAGCAGCAGCCGAGTGATTCTTGTGGAAGATCAACTCCATTTGGCTCACTAACTTCACACACCATCAGGCTTCCAAGCAGCTCTCAAGGAAACTCACTTTTCACGACTCTACGCTAATGAACTTTGAGTGCCTAGGACTGCAAGAAGCTTGGTAAGCATCGCACACAGACCAATGCTCCACATGCGGGTTTCACATGCCACCAACTCCACATTCACAGACAACTTCAGCGCCAAAGCCGTTTTCAGATAGCCCTCAATGCAAAGGCTCTAACGCAAATATTGGTGTGAGAGCTAATTCAATCAAGGAAACACTGCATGTTGGTGAAGGGCATATTGAAGAAGAAGCACCAGAGTGGTTCTTGTGGAGAACAACTCCAGTTGGCTCACTAACTTCACACACCATCAGGCTTCCAAGCAGCTCTCAAGGAAACTCACTTTTCACACTCTATGCTTAATGCCCGTTGAGTGCCAAGGACTGAAAGAAGCTGGGTGAGCATCGCACACAAACCAATGCTCCACATGCGGGTTTCACATGCCACCAACTCCACATTCACAGACAACTTCAGCGCCAAAGCCTTTTTCAGATAGCCCTCAATGCAAAGGCTCTAGACGCAAATATTGGTGTGAGAGCTAATTCAATCAAGGAAACACTGCATGTTGGTGAAGGGCATATTGAAGAAGAAGCAGCGAGTGGTTCTTGTGGGAGAACAACTCCATTTGGCTCACTAACTTCACACACCATCAGGCTTCCAAGCAGCTCTCAAGGAAACTCACTTTTCACACTCTATGCTTAATGCCCTTTGAGTGCATTATCTAGCAATGAACCTGGTAGAGCATCGCACACAAACCAATGCTCCACATGCGGGTTTCACATGCCAAAAACTCCACATTCACAGACAACTTCAGCGCCAAAGCCGTTTTCAGACAGCCCTCAATGCAAAGGCTCTAGACGCAAATATTGGTGTGAGAGATAATTCAATCAAGGAAACACTGCATGTTGGTGAAGGGCATATTAAAGAAGAAGCAGCCGAGTGGTTCTTGTGGGAGAACAACTCCATTTGGCTCACTAACTTCACACACCATCAGGCTTCCAAGCAGCTCTCAAGGAAACTCACTTTTCACACTCTATGCTTAATGCCCTTTGAGTGCCTAGGACTGAAAGAAGCTTGGTCAGCATCGCACACAAACCAATGCTCCACATGCGGGTTTCACATGCCACCAACTCCACATTCACAGACAACTTCAGCGCCAAAGCCGTTTTCAGATAGCCCTCAATGCTAAGGCTCTAGACGCAAATATTGGTGTGAGAGCTAATTCAATCAAGGAAACACTGCATGTTGGTGAAGGGCATATTGAAGAAGAAGCAGCAGAGTGGTTCTTGTGGAGAACAACTCCATTTGGCTCACTAACTTCACACACCATCAGGCTTCCCCATAAGCAGCTCTCAAGGAAACTCACTTTTCACACTCTATGCTTAATGCCCTTTGAGTGCCTAGGACTGAAAGAAGCTTGGTCAGCATCGCACACAAACCACTGCTCCACATGCGAGTTTCACATGCCACCAACTCCACATTCACAGACAACTTCAGCGCCAAAGCTGTTTTCCGATAGCCCTCAATGCAAAGGCTCTAGACGCAAATATTGGTGTGAGAGCTAATTCAATCAAGGAAACACTGCATGTTGGTGAAGGGCATATTAAAGAAGCAGCAGCTGAGTGATTCTTGTGGAAGATCAACTCCATTTGGCTCACTAACTTCACACACCATCAGGATTCCAAGCAGCTCTCAAGGAAACTCACTTTTCACACTCTATGCTTAATGCCCTTTGAATGCATTATCTAGGAATCAACCTGGTAGAGTATAGCACACAAACCAATGCTCCACATTGTGCGTTTCACATGCCACCAACTCCGCATTCACAGACAACTTCAGCGCCAGAGCCGTTTTCAGATAGCCCTCAATGCAAAGGCTCTAGACGCAAATATTGGTGTGAGAGCTAATTCAATCAAGGAAACACTGCATGTTGGTGAAGGGCATATTGAAGAAGAAGCAGCCGAGTGGTTCTTGTGGGAGAACAACTCCATTTGGCTCACTAACTTCACACACCATCAGGCTTCCAAGCAGCTCTCAAGGAAACTCACATTTCACACTCTATGCTTAATGCCCTTTGAGTGCCTAAGACTGAAAGAAGCTTGGTCAGCATCGCACAAAAACCAATGCTTCACATTCGGGTTTCACATGCCACCCAACTCCACATTCACAGACAACTTCAGCGGCCAGAGCCGTTTTCAGATAGCCCTCAATGCAAAGGCTCTAGACCCAAATATTGGTGTGAGAGCTAATTCAATCAAGGAAACACTGCATGTTGGTGAAGGGCATATTGAAGAAGAAGCAGGCCGAGTGGTTCTTGTGGGAGGACAACTCCATTTGGCTCACTAACTTCACACACCCATCAGGCTTCCAAGCAGCTCTCAAGGAAACTCACTTTTCACACTCTATGCTTAATGCCCTTTGAGTGTATTATCTAGCAATGAACCTGGTAGAGCATCACACACAAGCCAATGCTCCACATGTGGGTTTCACATGCCACCAACTCCACATTCACAGACAACTTCAGCGCCAAAGCCGTTTCAGATAGCCCTCAATGCAAAGGCTCTAGACGCAAATATTGGTGTGAGAGCTAATTAAATCAAGGAAACACTGCATGTTGGTGAAGGGCATATTGAAGAAGAAGCAGCCGAGTGGTTCTTGTGGGAGAACAACTGCATTTGGCTCACTAACTTCACACACCATCAGGCTTCCAAGCAGCTCTCAAGGAAACTCACTTTTCACACTCTATGCTTAATGCCCTTTGAGTGCATTATCTAGGAATGAACCTGGTAGAGCATCACACACAAACCAATGCTCCACATGCGGGTTTCACATGCCAAAAACTCCACATTCACAGACAACTTCAGCGCCAGATCCTTTTTCAGATAGCCCTCAATGCAAAGGCTCTAGACGCAAATATTGGTGTGAGAGCTAATTCAATCAAGGAAACACTGCATGTTGGTGAAGGGCATATTGAAGAAGAAGCAGCCGAGTGGTTCTTGTGGGAGAACAACTCCATTTGGCTCACTAACTTCACACACCATCAGGCTTCCAAGCAGCTCTCAAGGAAACTCACTTTTCACACTCTATGCTTAATGCCTTGATTGCCTAGGACTGAAAGAAGCTTGGTAAGCATCGCACACAACCAAGGCTCCACATGCGGGTTTCACAGGCCACCAACTCCACATTCACAGACAACTTCAGCGCCAAAGCCGTTTTCAGATAGCCCTCAATGCAAAGGCTCTAGACGCAAATATTGTTGTGAGAGCTAATTCAATCAAGGAAACACTGCATGTTGGTGAAGGGCATATTGAAGAAGAAGCAGGCCGAGTGGTTCTTGTGGGAGAACAACTCCATTTGGCTCACTAACTTCACACACCATCAGGCTTCCAAGCAGCTCTCAAGGAAACTCACTTTTCACACTCTATGCTTAATGCCCTTTGAGTGCATTATCTAGCAATGAACCTGGTAGAGCATCACACACAAACCAATGCTCCACATGCGGGTTTCACATGCCAAAAACTCCACATTCACAGACAACTTCAGCGCCAGAGCCGTTTTCAGATAGCCCTCAATGCAAAGGCTCTAGACGCAAATATTGGTGTGAGAGCTAATTCAATCAAGGAAACACTGCATGTTGGTGAAGGGCATATTGAAGAAGAAGCAGCCGAGTGGTTCTTGTGGGAGAACAACTCCATTTGGCTCACTAACTTCACACACCATCAGGCTTCCAAGCAGCTCTCAAGGAAACTCACTTTTCACACTCTATGCTTAATGCCCTTTGAGTGCCTAGGACTGAAAGAAGCTTGGTCAGCATCGCACACAAACCAATGCTCCACATGCGGGTTTCACATGCCACCAACTCCACATTCACAGACAACTTCAGCGCCAAAGCCGTTTTCAGATAGCCCTCAATGCAAAGGCTCTAGACGCAAATATTGGTGTGAGAGCTAATTCAATCAAGGAAACACTGCATGTTGGTGAAGGGCATATTGAAGAAGAAGCAGCCGAGTGGTTCTTGTGGGAGAACAACTCCATTTGGCTCACTAACTTCACACACCATCAGGCTTCCAAGCAGCTCTCAAGGAAACTCACTTTTCACACTCTATGCTTAATGCCCTTTAAGTGCATTATCTAGCAATGAACCTGGTAGAGCATCACACACAAACCAATGCTCCACATGCGGGTTTCACATGCCACCAACTCCACATTCACAGACAACTTCAGCGCCAGAGCCGTTTTCAGACAGCCCTCAATGCAAAGGCTCTAGAATCAAATATTGGTGTGAGAGCTAATTCAATCAAGGAAACACTGCATGTTGGTGAAGGGCATATTGAAGAAGAAGCAGCCGAGTGGTTCTAGTGGGAGAACAACTCCATTTGGCTCACTAACTTCACACACCATCAGGCTTCCAAGCAGCTCTCAAGGAAACTCACTTTTCACACTCTATGCTTAATGCCCTTTGAGTGCCTAGGACTGAAAGAAGCTTGGTAAGCATCGCACACAAACCAATGCTCCACATGCGGGTTTCACATGCCACCAACTCCACATTCACAGACTACTTCAGCGCCAAAGCCGTTTTCAGATAGCCCTCAATGCAAAGGCTCTAGACGCAAATATTGGTGTGAGAGCTAATTCAATCAAGGAAACACTGCATGTTGGTGAAGGGCATATTGAAGAAGAAGCAGCCGAGTGGTTCTTGTGGGAGAACAACTCCATTTGGCTCACTAACTTCACACACCATCACGCTTCCAAGCAGCTCTCAAGGAAACTCACTTTTCACACTCTATGCTTAATGCCCGTTGAGTGCATTATCTAGCAATGAACCTGGTAGAGCATCACACACAAACCAATGCTCCACATGCGGGTTTCACATGCCACCAACTCCACATTCACAGACAACTTCAGCGCCAAAGCCGTTTTCAGATAGTC
>NW_026698901.1:0-22843 GCF_030435755.1 Ochotona princeps | reverse complement strand
AGTGCTCTCTGTGTGCCTAGGACTGAAATGAAGCCTGGTCAGCATCCCACACAAACGAATGCTCCACATGCGGGTTTCACATGCCACCAACTCCACATTCACAGGCAACTTCAGCGCCACAGCCATTTTCAGATAGCCCTCAATGCAAAGGCTCTAGACGCAAATATTGGTGTGAGAGCTAATTCAATCAAGGAAACACTGCATGTTGGTGAAGGGCATATTGAAGAAGGATCAGCCGAGTGGTTCTTGTGGGAGAACAACTCCATTTGGCTCACTAACTTCACACACCATCAGGCTTCCAAGCAGCTCTCAAGGAAACTCAGTTTTCACACTCTATGCTTAGTGCCCTTTGAGTGCATTATCTAGGAATGAACCTGGTAGAGCATCCCACACAAACGAATGCTCCACATGCGGGTTTCACATGCCACCAACTCCACATTCACAGGCAACTTCAGCGCCACAGCCGTTTTCAGATAGCCCTCAATGCAAAGGCTCTAGACGCAAATATTGGTGTGAGAGCTAATTCAATCAAGGAAACACTGCATGTTGGTGAAGGGCATATTGAAGAAGGATCAGCCGAGTGGTTCTTGTGGGAGAACAACTCCATTTGGCTCACTAACTTCACACACCATCAGGCTTCCAAGCAGCTCTCAAGGAAACTCAGTTTTCACACTATATGCTTAGTGCCCTTTGAGTGCATTATCTGGGAAAGACCCTGGTAGAGCATCCCACACAAACGAATGCTCCACATGCGGGTTTCACATGCCACCAACTCCACATTCACAGGCAACTTCAGCGCCACAGCCGTTTTCAGATAGCCCTGAATGCAAAGGCTCTAGACGCAAATATTGGTGTGAGAGCTAATTCAATCAAGGAAACGCTGCATGTTGGTGAAGGGCATATTGAAGAAGGATCAGCCGAGTGGTTCTTGTGGGAGAACAACTCCATTTGGCTCACTAACTTCACACACCATCAGGCTTCCAAGCAGCTCTCAAGGAAACTCAGTTTTCACACTCTATGCTTAGTGCTCTCTGTGTGCCTAGGACTGAAATGAAGCTTGGTCAGCATCCCACACAAACGAATGCTCCACATGCGGGTTTCACATGCCACCAACTCCACATTCACAGGCAACTTCAGCGCCACAGCCGTTTTCAGATAGCCCTGAATGCATAGGCTCTAGACGCAAATATTGGTGTGAGAGCTAATTCAATCAAGGAAACGCTGCATGTTGGTGAAGGGCATATTGAAGAAGGATCAGCCGAGTGGTTCTTGTGGGAGAACAACTCCATTTGGCTCACTAACTTCACACACCATCAGGCTTCCAAGCAGCTCTCAAGGAAACTCAGTTTTCACACTCTATGCTTAGTGCCCTTTGAGTGCATTATCTAGGAATGAAACTGGTAGAGCATCGCACACAAACGAATGCTCCACATGCGGGTTTCACATGCCACCAACTCCACATTCACAGGCAACTTCAACGCCACAGCCGTTTTCAGATAGCCCTCAATGCAAAGGCTCTAGACGCAAATATTGGTGTGAGAGCTAATTCAATCAAGGAAACACTGCATGTTGGTGAAGGGCATATTGAAGAAGGATCAGCCGAGTGGTTCTTGTGGGAGAACAACTCCATTTGGCTCACTAACTTCACACACCATCAGGCTTCCGAGCAGCTCTCAACGAAACTCAGTTTTCACACTCTATGCTTAGTGCCCTTTGAGTGCATTATCTAGGAATGAACCTGGTAGAGCATCCCACACAAACGAATGCTCCACATGCGGGTTTCACATGCCACCAACTCCACATTCACAGGCAACTTCAGCGCCACAGCCGTTTTCAGATAGCCCTCAATGCAAAGGCTCTAGACGCAAATATTGGTGTGAGAGCTAATTCAATCAAGGAAACACTGCATGTTGGTGAAGGGCATATTGAAGAAGGATCAGCCGAGTGGTTCTTGTGGGAGAACAACTCCATTTGGCTCACTAACTTCACACACCATCAGGCTTCCAAGCAGCTCTCAAGGAAACTCAGTTTTCATACTCTATGCTTAGTGCCCTTTGAGTGCATTATCTAGGAATGAACCTGGTAGAGCATCCCACACAAACGAATGCTCCACATGCGGGTTTCACATGCCACCAACTCCACATTCACAGGCAACTTCAACGCCACAGCCGTTTTCAGATAGCCCTCAATGCAAAGGCTCTAGACGCAAATATTGGTGTGAGAGCTAATTCAATCAAGGAAACACTGCATGTTGGTGAAGGGCATATTGAAGAAGGATCAGCCGAGTGGTTCCAGTGGGAGAACAACTCCATTTGCCTCACTAACTTCACACACCATCAGGCTTCCAAGCAGCTCTCAAGGAAACTCAGTTTTCACACTCTATGCTTAGTGCCCTTTGAGTGCATTATCTAGGAATGAACCTGGTAGAGCATCCCACACAAACGAATGCTCCACATGCGGGTTTCACATGCCACCAACTCCACATTCACAGGCAACTTCAGCGCCACAGCCGTTTTCAGATAGCCCTCAATGCAAAGGCTCTAGACGCAAATATTGGTGTGAGAGCTAATTCAATCAAGGAAACACTGCATGTTGGTGAAGGGCATATTGAAGAAGGATCAGCCGAGTGGTTCTTGTGGGAGAACAACTCCATTTGGCTCACTAAATTCAAACACCATCAGGCTTCCAAGCAGCTCCCAAGGAAACTCAGTTTTCACACTCTATGCTTAGTTCCCTTTGAGTGCATTATCTAGGAATGAACCTGGTAGAGCATCCCACACAAACGAATGCTCCACATGCGGGTTTCACATGCCACCAACTCCACATTCACAGGCAACTTCAGCGCCACAGCCGTTTTCAGATAGCCCTCAATGCAAAGGCTCTAGACGCAAATATTGGTGTGAGAGCTAATTCAATCAAGGAAACACTGCATGTTGGTGAAGGGCATATTGAAGAAGGATCAGCCGAGTGGTTCTTGTGGGAGAACAACTCCATTTGGCTCACTAACTTCACACACCATCAGGCTTCCAAGCAGCTCCCAAGGAAACTCAGTTTTCACACTCTATGCTTAGTGCCCTTTCTTTGGCTAGGACTGAAATGAACCTGGTAGAGCGTCCCACACAAACGAATGCTCCACATGCGGGTTTCACATGCCACCAACTCCACATTCACAGGCAACTTCAGCGCCACAGCCGTTTTCAGATAGCCCTCAATGCAAAGGCTCTAGACGCAAATATTGGTGTGAGAGCTAATTCAATCAAGGAAACACTGCATGTTGGTGAAGGGCATATTGAAGAAGGATCAGCCGAGTGGTTCTTGTGGGAGAACAACTCCATTTGGCTCACTAACTTCACACACCATCAGGCTTCCAAGCAGCTCTCAAGGAAACTCAGTTTTCACACTCTATGCTTAGTGCCCTTTCTTTGGCTAGGACTGAAATGAAGCTTGGTCAGCATCCCACACAAACGAATGCTCCACATGCGGGTTTCACATGCCACCAACTCCACATTCACAGGCAACTTCAGCGCTACAGCCGTTTTCAGATAGCCCTCAATGCAAAGGCTCTAGACGCAAATATTGATGTGAGAGCTAATTCAATCAAGGAAACACTGCATGTTGGTGAAGGGCATATTGAAGAAGGATCAGCCGAGTGGTTCTTGTGGGAGAACAACTCCATTTGGCTCACTAACTTCACACACCATCAGGCTTCCAAGCAGCTCTCAAGGAAACTCAGTTTTCACACTCTATGCTTAGTGCTCTCTGTGTGCCTAGGACTGATATGAAGCTTGGTCAGCATCCCACACAAACGAATGCTCCACATGCGGGTTTCGCATGCCACCAACTCCACATTCACAGGCAACTTCAGCGCCACAGCCATTTTCAGATAGCCCTCAATGCAAAGGCTCTAGACGCAAATATTGGTGTGAGAGCTAATTCAATCAAGGAAACACTGCATGTTGGTGAAGGGCATATTGAAGAAGGATCAGCCGAGTGGTTCTTGTGGGAGAACAACTCCATTTGGCTCACTAAATTCAAACACCATCAGGCTTCCAAGCAGCTCCCAAGGAAACTCAGTTTTCACACTCTATGCTTAGTGCCCTTTGAGTGCATTATCTAGGAATGAACCTGGTAGAGCATCCCACACAAACGAATGCTCCACATGCGGGTTTCACATGCCACCAACTCCACATTCACAGGCAACTTCAGCGCCACAGCCGTTTTCAGATAGCCCTCAATGCAAAGGCTCTAGACGCAAATATTGGTGTGAGAGCTAATTCAATCAAGGAAACACTGCATGTTGGTGAAGGGCATATTGAAGAAGGATCAGCCGAGTGGTTCTTGTGGGAGAACAACTCCATTTGGCTCACTAACTTCACACACCATCAGGCTTCCAAGCAGCTCCCAAGGAAACTCAGTTTTCACACTCTATGCTTAGTGCCCTTTCTTTGGCTAGGACTGAAATGAACCTGGTAGAGCGTCCCACACAAACGAATGCTCCACATGCGGGTTTCACATGCCACCAACTCCACATTCACAGGCAACTTCAGCGCCACAGCCGTTTTCAGATAGCCCTCAATGCAAAGGCTCTAGACGCAAATATTGGTGTGAGAGCTAATTCAATCAAGGAAACACTGCATGTTGGTGAAGGGCATATTGAAGAAGGATCAGCCGAGTGGTTCTTGTGGGAGAACAACTCCATTTGGCTCACTAACTTCACACACCATCAGGCTTCCAAGCAGCTCTCAAGGAAACTCAGTTTTCACACTCTATGCTTAGTGCCCTTTCTTTGGCTAGGACTGAAATGAAGCTTGGTCAGCATCCCACACAAACGAATGCTCCACATGCGGGTTTCACATGCCACCAACTCCACATTCACAGTAAACTTCAGCGCCACAGCCGTTTTCAGATAGCCCTCAATGCAAAGGCTCTAGACGCAAATATTGGTGTGAGAGCTAATTCAATCAAGGAAACACTGCATGTTGGTGAAGGGCATATTGAAGAAGGATCAGCCGAGTGGTTCTTGTGGGAGAACAACTCCATTTGGCTCACTAACTTCACACACCATCAGGCTTCCAAGCAGCTCTCAAGGAAACTCAGTTTTCACACTCTATGCTTAGTGCTCTCTGTGTGCCTAGGACTGAAATGAAGCTTGGTCAGCATCCCACACAAACGAATGCTCCACATGCGGGTTTCACATGCCACCAACTCCACATTCACAGGCAACTTCAGCGCCACAGCCATTTTCAGATAGCCCTCAATGCAAAGGCTCTAGACGCAAATATTGGTGCGAGAGCTAATTCAATCAAGGAAACACTGCATGTTGGTGAAGGGCATATTGAAGAAGGATCAGCCGAGTGGTTCTTGTGGGAGAACAACTCCATTTGGCTCACTAACTTCACACACCATCAGGCTTCCAAGCAGCTCTCAAGGAAACTCAGTTTTCACACTCTATGCTTAGTGCCCTTTGAGTGCATTATCTGGGAAAGACCCTGGTAGAGCATCCCACACAAACGAATGCTCCACATGCGGGTTTCACATGCCACCAACTCCACATTCACAGGCAACTTCAGCGCCACAGCCGTTTTCAGATAGCCCTCAATGCAAAGGCTCTAGACGCAAATATTGGTGTGAGAGATAATTCAATCAAGGAAATGCTGCATGTTGGTGAAGGGCATATTGAAGAAGGATCAGCCGAGTGGTTCTTGTGGGAGAACAACTCCATTTGGCTCACTAACTTCACACACCATCAGGCTTCCAAGCAGCTCTCAAGGAAACTCAGTTTTCACACTCTATGCTTAGTGCCCTTTCTTTGGCTAGGACTGAAATGAATTTGGTCAGCATCCCACACTAACGAATGCTCCACATGCGGGTTTCACATGCCACCAACTCCACATTCACAGGCAACTTCAGCGCCACAGCCGTTTTCAGATAGCCCTCAATGCAAAGGCTCTAGACGCAAATATTGGTGTGAGAGCTAATTCAATCAAGGAAACACTGCATGTTGGTGAAGGGCATATTGAAGAAGGATCAGCCGAGTGGTTCTTGTGGGAGAACAACTCCATTTGGCTCACTAACTTCACACACCATCAGGCTTCCAAGCAGCTCTCAAGGAAACTCAGTTTTCACACTCTATGCTTAGTGCTCTTTGTGTGCCTATGACTGAAATGAAGCTTGGTCAGCATCCCACACAAATGAATGCTCCACATGCGGGTTTCACATGCCACCAACTCCACATTCACAGGCAACTTCAGCGCCACAGCCGTTTTCAGATAGTCCTCAATGCAAAGGCTCTAGACGCAAATATTGGTGTGAGAGCTAATTCAATCAAAGAAACACTGCATGTTGGTGAAGGGCATATTGAAGAAGGATCAGCCGAGTGGTTCTTGTGGGAGAACAACTCCATTTGGCTCACTAACTTCACACACCATCAGGCTTCCAAGCAGCTCTCAAGGAAACTCAGTTTTCACACTCTATGCTTAATGCTCTCTGTGTGCCTAGGACTGAAATGAAGCTTGGTCAGCATCCCACACAAACGAATGCTCCACATGCGGGTTTCACATGCCACCAACTCCACATTCACAGGCAACTTCAGCGCCACAGCCGTTTTCAGATAGCCCTCAATGCAAAGGCTCTAGACGCAAATATTGGTGTGAGAGCTAATTCAATCAAGGAAACACTGCATGTTGGTGAAGGGCATATTGAAGAAGGATCAGCCGAGTGGTTCTTGTGGGAGAACAACTCCATTTGGCTCACTAAATTCAAACACCATCAGGCTTCCAAGCAGCTCCCAAGGAAACTCAGTTTTCACACTCTATGCTTAGTGCCCTTTGAGTGCATTATCTAGGAATGAACCTGGTAGAGCATCCCACACAAACGAATGCTCCACATGCGGGTTTCACATGCCACCAACTCCACATTCACAGGCAACTTCAGCGCCACAGCCGTTTTCAGATAGCCCTCAATGCAAAGGCTCTAGACGCAAATATTGGTGTGAGAGCTAATTCAATCAAGGAAACACTGCATGTTGGTGAAGGGCATATTGAAGAAGGATCAGCCGAGTGGTTCTTGTGGGAGAACAACTCCATTTGGCTCACTAACTTCACACACCATCAGGCTTCCAAGCAGCTCCCAAGGAAACTCAGTTTTCACACTCTATGCTTAGTGCCCTTTCTTTGGCTAGGACTGAAATGAACCTGGTAGAGCGTCCCACACAAACGAATGCTCCACATGCGGGTTTCACATGCCACCAACTCCACATTCACAGGCAACTTCAGCGCCACAGCCGTTTTCAGATAGCCCTCAATGCAAAGGCTCTAGACGCAAATATTGGTGTGAGAGCTAATTCAATCAAGGAAACACTGCATGTTGGTGAAGGGCATATTGAAGAAGGATCAGCCGAGTGGTTCTTGTGGGAGAACAACTCCATTTGGCTCACTAACTTCACACACCATCAGGCTTCCAAGCAGCTCTCAAGGAAACTCAGTTTTCACACTCTATGCTTAGTGCCCTTTCTTTGGCTAGGACTGAAATGAAGCTTGGTCAGCATCCCACACAAACGAATGCTCCACATGCGGGTTTCACATGCCACCAACTCCACATTCACAGGCAACTTCAGCGCTACAGCCGTTTTCAGATAGCCCTCAATGCAAAGGCTCTAGACGCAAATATTGGTGTGAGAGCTAATTCAATCAAGGAAACACTGCATGTTGGTGAAGGGCATATTGAAGAAGGATCAGCCGAGTGGTTCTTGTGGGAGAACAACTCCATTTGGCTCACTAACTTCACACACCATCAGGCTTCCAAGCAGCTCTCAAGGAAACTCAGTTTTCACACTCTATGCTTAGTGCTCTCTGTGTGCCTAGGACTGAAATGAAGCTTGGTCAGCATCCCACACAAACGAATGCTCCACATGCGGGTTTCACATGCCACCAACTCCACATTCACAGGCAACTTCAGCGCCACAGCCATTTTCAGATAGCCCTCAATGCAAAGGCTCTAGACGCAAATATTGGTGTGAGAGCTAATTCAATCAAGGAAACACTGCATGTTGGTGAAGGGCATATTGAAGAAGGATCAGCCGAGTGGTTCTTGTGGGAGAACAACTCCATTTGGCTCACTAACTTCACACACCATCAGGCTTCCAAGCAGCTCTCAAGGAAACTCAGTTTTCACACTCTATGCTTAGTGCCCTTTGAGTGCATTATCTAGGAATGAACCTGGTAGAGCATCCCACACAAACGAATGCTCCACATGCGGGTTTCACATGCCACCAACTCCACATTCACAGGCAACTTCAGCGCCACAGCCGTTTTCAGATAGCCCTCAATGCAAAGGCTCTAGACGCAAATATTGGTGTGAGAGCTAATTCAATCAAGGAAACACTGCATGTTGGTGAAGGGCATATTGAAGAAGGATCAGCCGAGTGGTTCTTGTGGGAGAACAACTCCATTTGGCTCACTAACTTCACACACCATCAGGCTTCCAAGCAGCTCTCAAGGAAACTCAGTTTTCACACTCTATGCTTAGTGCCCTTTGAGTGCATTATCTGGGAAAGACCCTGGTAGAGCATCCCACACAAACGAATGCTCCACATGCGGGTTTCACATGCCACCAACTCCACATTCACAGGCAACTTCAGCGCCACAGCCGTTTTCAGATAGCCCTCAATGCAAAGGCTCTAGACGCAAATATTGGTGTGAGAGCTAATTCAATCAAGGAAACACTGCATGTTGGTGAAGGGCATATTGAAGAAGGATCAGCCGAGTGGTTCTTGTGGGAGAACAACTCCATTTGGCTCACTAACTTCACACACCATCAGGCTTCCAAGCAGCTCTCAAGGAAACTCAGTTTTCACACTCTATGCTTAGTGCTCTTTGTGTGCCTATGACTGAAATGAAGCTTGGTCAGCATCCCACACAAATGAATGCTCCACATGCGGGTTTCACATGCCACCAACTCCACATTCACAGGCAACTTCAGCGCCACAGCCGTTTTCAGATAGTCCTCAATGCAAAGGCTCTAGACGCAAATATTGGTGTGAGAGCTAATTCAATCAAAGAAACACTGCATGTTGGTGAAGGGCATATTGAAGAAGGATCAGCCGAGTGGTTCTTGTGGGAGAACAACTCCATTTGGCTCACTAACTTCACACAAAATCAGGCTTCCAAGCAGCTCTCAAGGAAACTCAGTTTTCACACTCTATGCTTAGTGCCCTTTGAGTGCATTATCTGGGAAAGACCCTGGTAGAGCATCCCACACAAACGAATGCTCCACATGCGGGTTTCACATGCCACCAACTGCACATTCACAGGCAACTTCAGCGCCACAGCCGTTTTCAGATAGCCCTCAATGCAAAGGCTCTAGACGCAAATATTGGTGTGAGAGCTAATTCAATCAAGGAAATGCTGCATGTTGGTGAAGGGCATATTGAAGAAGGATCAGCCGAGTGGTTCTTGTGGGAGAACAACTCCATTTGGCTCACTAACTTCACACACCATCAGGCTTCCAAGCAGCTCTCAAGGAAACTCAGTTTTCACACTCTATGCTTAGTGCCCTTTCTTTGGCTAGGACTGAAATGAATTTGGTCAGCATCCCACACTAACGAATGCTCCACATGCGGGTTTCACATGCCACCAACTCCACATTCACAGGCAACTTCAGCGCCACAGCCGTTTTCAGATAGCCCTCAATGCAAAGGCTCTAGACGCAAATATTGGTGTGAGAGCTAATTCAATCAAGGAAACACTGCATGTTGGTGAAGGGCATATTGAAGAAGGATCAGCCGAGTGGTTCTTGTGGGAGAACAACTCCATTTGGCTCACTAACTTCACACACCATCAGGCTTCCAAGCAGCTCTCAAGGAAACTCAGTTTTCACACTCTATGCTTAGTGCTCTTTGTGTGCCTATGACTGAAATGAAGCTTGGTCAGCATCCCACACAAATGAATGCTCCACATGCGGGTTTCACATGCCACCAACTCCACATTCACAGGCAACTTCAGCGCCACAGCCGTTTTCAGATAGTCCTCAATGCAAAGGCTCTAGACGCAAATATTGGTGTGAGAGCTAATTCAATCAAAGAAACACTGCATGTTGGTGAAGGGCATATTGAAGAAGGATCAGCCGAGTGGTTCTTGTGGGAGAACAACTCCATTTGGCTCACTAACTTCACACACCATCAGGCTTCCAAGCAGCTCTCAAGGAAACTCAGTTTTCACACTCTATGCTTAATGCTCTCTGTGTGCCTAGGACTGAAATGAAGCTTGGTCAGCATCCCACACAAACGAATGCTCCACATGCGGGTTTCACATGCCACCAACTCCACATTCACAGGCAACTTCAGCGCCACAGCCGTTTTCAGATAGCCCTCAATGCAAAGGCTCTAGACGCAAATATTGGTGTGAGAGCTAATTCAATCAAGGAAACACTGCATGTTGGTGAAGGGCATATTGAAGAAGGATCAGCCGAGTGGTTCTTGTGGGAGAACAACTCCATTTGGCTCACTAAATTCAAACACCATCAGGCTTCCAAGCAGCTCCCAAGGAAACTCAGTTTTCACACTCTATGCTTAGTGCCCTTTGAGTGCATTATCTAGGAATGAACCTGGTAGAGCATCCCACACAAACGAATGCTCCACATGCGGGTTTCACATGCCACCAACTCCACATTCACAGGCAACTTCAGCGCCACAGCCGTTTTCAGATAGCCCTCAATGCAAAGGCTCTAGACGCAAATATTGGTGTGAGAGCTAATTCAATCAAGGAAACACTGCATGTTGGTGAAGGGCATATTGAAGAAGGATCAGCCGAGTGGTTCTTGTGGGAGAACAACTCCATTTGGCTCACTAACTTCACACACCATCAGGCTTCCAAGCAGCTCCCAAGGAAACTCAGTTTTCACACTCTATGCTTAGTGCCCTTTCTTTGGCTAGGACTGAAATGAACCTGGTAGAGCGTCCCACACAAACGAATGCTCCACATGCGGGTTTCACATGCCACCAACTCCACATTCACAGGCAACTTCAGCGCCACAGCCGTTTTCAGATAGCCCTCAATGCAAAGGCTCTAGACGCAAATATTGGTGTGAGAGCTAATTCAATCAAGGAAACACTGCATGTTGGTGAAGGGCATATTGAAGAAGGATCAGCCGAGTGGTTCTTGTGGGAGAACAACTCCATTTGGCTCACTAACTTCACACACCATCAGGCTTCCAAGCAGCTCTCAAGGAAACTCAGTTTTCACACTCTATGCTTAGTGCCCTTTCTTTGGCTAGGACTGAAATGAAGCTTGGTCAGCATCCCACACAAACGAATGCTCCACATGCGGGTTTCACATGCCACCAACTCCACATTCACAGGCAACTTCAGCGCTACAGCCGTTTTCAGATAGCCCTCAATGCAAAGGCTCTAGACGCAAATATTGGTGTGAGAGCTAATTCAATCAAGGAAACACTGCATGTTGGTGAAGGGCATATTGAAGAAGGATCAGCCGAGTGGTTCTTGTGGGAGAACAACTCCATTTGGCTCACTAACTTCACACACCATCAGGCTTCCAAGCAGCTCTCAAGGAAACTCAGTTTTCACACTCTATGCTTAGTGCTCTCTGTGTGCCTAGGACTGAAATGAAGCTTGGTCAGCATCCCACACAAACGAATGCTCCACATGCGGGTTTCACATGCCACCAACTCCACATTCACAGGCAACTTCAGCGCCACAGCCATTTTCAGATAGCCCTCAATGCAAAGGCTCTAGACGCAAATATTGGTGTGAGAGCTAATTCAATCAAGGAAACACTGCATGTTGGTGAAGGGCATATTGAAGAAGGATCAGCCGAGTGGTTCTTGTGGGAGAACAACTCCATTTGGCTCACTAACTTCACACACCATCAGGCTTCCAAGCAGCTCTCAAGGAAACTCAGTTTTCACACTCTATGCTTAGTGCCCTTTGAGTGCATTATCTAGGAATGAACCTGGTAGAGCATCCCACACAAACGAATGCTCCACATGCGGGTTTCACATGCCACCAACTCCACATTCACAGGCAACTTCAGCGCCACAGCCGTTTTCAGATAGCCCTCAATGCAAAGGCTCTAGACGCAAATATTGGTGTGAGAGCTAATTCAATCAAGGAAACACTGCATGTTGGTGAAGGGCATATTGAAGAAGGATCAGCCGAGTGGTTCTTGTGGGAGAACAACTCCATTTGGCTCACTAACTTCACACACCATCAGGCTTCCAAGCAGCTCTCAAGGAAACTCAGTTTTCACACTCTATGCTTAGTGCCCTTTCTTTGGCTAGGACTGAAATGAATTTGGTCAGCATCCCACACAAACGAATGCTCCACATGCGGGTTTCACATGCCACCAACTCCACATTCACAGGCAACTTCAGCGCCACAGCCGTTTTCAGATAGCCCTCAATGCAAAGGCTCTAGACGCAAATATTGGTGTGAGAGCTAATTCAATCAAGGAAACACTGCATGTTGGTGAAGGGCATATTGAAGAAGGATCAGCCGAGTGGTTCTTGTGGGAGAACAACTCCATTTGGCTCACTAACTTCACACACCATCAGGCTTCCAAGCAGCTCTCAAGGAAACTCAGTTTTCACACTCTATGCTTAGTGCTCTTTGTGTGCCTAGGACTGAAATGAAGCTTGGTCAGCATCCCACACAAATGAATGCTCCACATGCGGGTTTCACATGCCACCAACTTCACATTCACAGGCAACTTCAGCGCCACAGCCGTTTTCAGATAGTCCTCAATGCAAAGGCTCTAGACGCAAATATTGGTGTGAGAGCTAATTCAATCAAAGAAACACTGCATGTTGGTGAAGGGCATATTGAAGAAGGATCAGCCGAGTGGTTCTTGTGGGAGAACAACTCCATTTGGCTCACTAACTTCACACACCATCAGGCTTCCAAGCAGCTCTCAAGGAAACTCAGTTTTCACACTCTATGCTTAATGCTCTCTGTGTGCCTAGGACTGAAATGAAGCTTGGTCAGCATCCAACACAAACGAATGCTCCACATGCGGGTTTCACATGCCACCAACTCCACATTCACAGGCAACTTCAGCGCCACAGCCATTTTCAGATAGCCCTCAATGCAAAGGCTCTAGACGCAAATATTGGTGTGAGAGCTAATTCAATCAAGGAAACACTGCATGTTGGTGAAGGGCATATTGAAGAAGGATCAGCCGAGTGGTTCTTGTGGGAGAACAACTCCATTTGGCTCACTAACTTCACACACCATCAGGCTTCCAAGCAGCTCTCAAGGAAACTCAGTTTTCACACTCTATGCTTAGTGCTCTTTGTGTGCCTATGACTGAAATGAAGCTTGGTCAGCATCCCACACAAATGAATGCTCCACATGCGGGTTTCACATGCCACCAACTCCACATTCACAGGCAACTTCAGCGCCACAGCCGTTTTCAGATAGTCCTCAATGCAAAGGCTCTAGACGCAAATATTGGTGTGAGAGCTAATTCAATCAAAGAAACACTGCATGTTGGTGAAGGGCATATTGAAGAAGGATCAGCCGAGTGGTTCTTGTGGGAGAACAACTCCATTTGGCTCACTAACTTCACACACCATCAGGCTTCCAAGCAGCTCTCAAGGAAACTCAGTTTTCACACTCTATGCTTAATGCTCTCTGTGTGCCTAGGACTGAAATGAAGCTTGGTCAGCATCCCACACAAACGAATGCTCCACATGCGGGTTTCACATGCCACCAACTCCACATTCACAGGCAACTTCAGCGCCACAGCCATTTTCAGATAGCCCTCAATGCAAAGGCTCTAGACGCAAATATTGGTGTGAGAGCTAATTCAATCAAGGAAACACTGCATGTTGGTGAAGGGCATATTGAAGAAGGATCAGCCGAGTGGTTCTTGTGGGAGAACAACTCCATTTGGCTCACTAACTTCACACACCATCAGGCTTCCAAGCAGCTCTCAAGGAAACTCAGTTTTCACACTCTATGCTTAGTGCCCTTTGAGTGCATTATCTAGGAATGAACCTGGTAGAGCATCCCACACAAACGAATGCTCCACATGCGGGTTTCACATGCCACCAACTCCACATTCACAGGCAACTTCAGCGCCACAGCCGTTTTCAGATAGCCCTCAATGCAAAGGCTCTAGACGCAAATATTGGTGTGAGAGCTAATTCAATCAAGGAAACACTGCATGTTGGTGAAGGGCATATTGAAGAAGGATCAGCCGAGTGGTTCTTGTGGGAGAACAACTCCATTTGGCTCACTAACTTCACACACCATCAGGCTTCCAAGCAGCTCTCAAGGAAACTCAGTTTTCACACTCTATGCTTAGTGCCCTTTCTTTGGCTAGGACTGAAATGAACCTGGTACAGCATCCAACACAAACGAATGCTCCACATGTGGGTTTCACATGCCACCAACTCCACATTCACAGGCAACTTCAGCGCCACAGCCGTTTTCAGATAGCCCTCAATGCAAAGGCTCTAGACGCAAATATTGGTGTGAGAGCTAATTCAATCAAGGAAACACTGCATGTTGGTGAAGGGCATATTGAAGAAGGATCAGCTGAGTGGTTCTTGTGGGAGAACAACTCCATTTGGCTCACTAACTTCACACACCATCAGGCTTCCAAGCAGCTCTCAAGGAAACTCAGTTTTCACACTCTATGCTTAGTGCTCTTTGAGTGCATTATCTAGGAATGAACCTGGTAGAGCATCCCACACAAACGAATGCTCCACATGCGGGTTTCACATGCCACCAACTCCACATTCACAGGCAACTTCAGCGCCACAGCCGTTTTCAGATAGCCCTCAATGCAAAGGCTCTAGACGCAAATATTGGTGTGAGAGCTAATTCAATCAAGGAAACACTGCATGTTGGTGAAGGGCATATTGAAGAAGGATCAGCCGAGTGGTTCTTGTGGGAGAACAACTCCATTTGGCTCACTAACTTCACACACCATCAGACTTCCAAGCAGCTCTCAAGGAAACTCAGTTTTCACACTCTATGCTTAGTGCTCTTTGTGTGCCTAGGACTGAAATGAAGCTTGGTCAGCATCCCACACAAATGAATGCTCCACATGCGGGTTTCACATGCCACCAACTCCACATTCACAGGCAACTTCAGCGCCACAGCCGTTTTCAGATAGCCCTCAATGCAAAGGCTCTAGACGCAAATATTGGTGTGAGAGCTAATTCAATCAAGGAAACACTGCATGTTGGTGAAGGGCATATTGAAGAAGGATCAGCCGAGTGGTTCTTGTGGGAGAACAACTCCATTTGGCTCACTAACTTCACACACCATCAGGCTTCCAAGCAGCTCTCAAGGAAACTCAGTTTTCACACTCTATGCTTAGTGCTCACTGTGTGCCTAGGACTGAAATGAGGCTTGGTCAGCATCCCACACAAACGAATGCTCCACATGCGGGTTTCACATGCCACCAACTCCACATTCACAGGCAACTTCAGCGCCACAGCCATTTTCAGATAGCCCACAATGCAAAGGCTCTAGACGCAAATATTGGTGTGAGAGCTAATTCAATCAAGGAAACACTGCATGTTGGTGAAGGGCATATTGAAGAAGGATCAGCCGAGTGGTTCTTGTGGGAGAACAACTCCATTTGGCTCACTAACTTCACACACCATCAGGCTTCCAAGCAGCTCTCAAGGAAACGCAGTTTTCACACTCTATGCTTAGTGCCCTTTGAGTGCATTATCTAGGAATGAACCTGGTAGAGCATCCCACACAAACGAATGCTCCACATGCGGGTTTCACATGCCACCAACTCCACATTCACAGGCAACTTCAGCGCCACAGCCGTTTTCAGATAGCCCTCAATGCAAAGGCTCTAGACGCAAATATTGGTGTGAGAGCTAATTCAATCAAGGAAACACTGCATGTTGGTGAAGGGCATATTGAAGAAGCATCACCCGAGTGGTTCTTGTGGGAGAACAACTCCATTTGGCTCACTAACTTCACACACCATCAGGCTTCCAAGCAGCTCTCAAGGAAACTCAGTTTTCACACTCTATGCTTAGTGCCCTTTGAGTGCATTATCTAGGAATGAACCTGGTAGAGCATCCCACACAAACGAATGCTCCACATGCGGGTTTCACATGCCACCAACTCCACATTCACAGGCAACTTCAGCGCCACAGCCGTTTTCAGATAGCCCTCAATGCAAAGGCTCTAGACGCAAATATTGGTGTGAGAGCTAATTCAATCAAGGAAACACTGCATGTTGGTGAAGGGCATATTGAAGAAGGATCAGCCGAGTGGTTCTTGTGGGAGAACAACTCCATTTGGCTCACTAACTTCACACACCATCAGGCTTCCAAGCAGCTCTCAAGGAAACTCAGTTTTCACACTCTATGCTTAGTACTCTCTGTTTGCCTAGGACTGAAATGAATTTGGTCAGCATCCCACACAAACGAATGCTCCACATGCGGGTTTCACATGCCACCAACTCCACATTCACAGGCAACTTCAGCGCCACAGCCGTTTTCAGATAGCCCTCAATGCAAAGGCTCTAGACGCAAATATTGGTGTGAGAGCTAATTCAATCAAGGAAACACTGCATGTTGGTGAAGGGCATATTGAAGAAGGATCAGCCGAGTGGTTCTTGTGGGAGAACAACTCCAATTGGCTCACTAACTTCACACACCATCAGGCTTCCAAGCAGCTCTCAAGGAAACTCAGTTTTCACACTCTATGCTTAGTGCCCTTTGAGTGCATTATCTACGAATGAACCTGGTAGAGCATCCCACACAAACGAATGCTCCACATGCGGGTTTCACATGCCACCAACTCCACATTCACAGGCAATTTCAGCGCCACAGCCGTTTTCAGATAGCCCTCAATGCAAAGGCTCTAGACGCAAATATTGGTGTGAGAGCTAATTCAATCAAGGAAACACTGCATGTTGGTGAAGGGCATATTGAAGAAGGATCAGCCGAGTGGTTCTTGTGGGAGAACAACTCCATTTGGCTCACTAACTTCACACACCATCAGGCTTCCAAGCAGCTCTCAAGGAAACTCAGTTTTCACACTCTATGCTTAGTGCCCTTTGAGTGCATTATCTAGGAATGAACCTGGTAGAGCATCCCACACAAACGAATGCTCCACATGCGGGTTTCACATGCTAACAACTCCACATTCACAGGCAACTTCAGCGCCACAGCCGTTTTCACATAGCCCTCAATGCAAAGGCTCTAGACGCAAATATTGGTGTGAGAGCTAATTCAATCAAGGAAAAACTGCATGTTGGTGAAGAGCATATTGAAGAAGGATCAGCCTGAGTGGTTCTTGTGGGAGAACAACTCCATTTGGCTCACTAACTTCACACACCATCAGGCTTCCAAGCAGCTCTCAAGGAAACTCAGTTTTCACACTCTATGCTTAGTGCCCTTTGTATGCCTAGGACTGAAATGAAGCTTGGTGAGCATCCCACACAAACGAATGCTCCACATGCGGGTTTCACATGCCACCAACTCCACATTCACAGGCAACTTCAGCGCCACAGCCGTTTTCAGATAGCCCTCAATGCAAAGGCTCTAGACGCAAATATTGGTGTGAGAGCTAATTCAATCAAGGAAACACTGCATGTTGGTGAAGGGCATATTGAAGAAGGATCAGCCGAGTGGTTCTTGTGGGAGAACAACTCCATTTGGCTCACTAACTTCACACACCATCAGGCTTCCAAGCAGCTCTCAAGGAAACTCAGTTTTCACACTCTATGCTTAGTGCCCTTTGAGTGCATTATGTAGGAATGAACCTGGTAGAGCATCCCACACAAACGAATGCTCCACATGCGGGTTTCACATGCCACCAACTCCACATTCACAGGCAACTTCAGCGCCACAGCCGTTTTCAGATAGCCCTCAATGCAAAGGCTCTAGACGCAAATATTGGTGTGAGAGCTAATTCAATCAAGGAAACACTGCATGTTGGTGAAGGGCATAATGAAGAAGGATCAGCCGAGTGGTTCTTGTGGGAGAACAACTCCATTTGGCTCACTAACTTTACACACCATCAGGCATCCAAGCAGCTCTCAAGGAAACTCAGTTTTCACACTCTATGCTTAGTGCCCTTTGAGTGCATTATCTGGGAATGAACCTGGTAGAGCATCCCACACAAACGAATGCTCCACATGCGGGTTTCACATGCCACCAACTCCACATTCACAGGCAACTTCAGCGCCACAGCCGTTTTCACATAGCCCTCAATGCAAAGGCTCTAGACGCAAATATTGGTGTGAGAGCTAATTCAATCAAGGAAACACTGCATGTTGGTGAAGGGCATATTGAAGAAGGATCAGCCGAGTGGTTCTTGTGGGAGAACAACTCCATTTGGCTCACTAACTTCACACACCATCAGGCTTCCAAGCAGCTCTCAAGGAAACTCAGTTTTCACACTCTATGCTTAGTGCCCTTTGTATGCCTAGGACTGAAATGAAGCTTGGTCAGCATCCCACACAAACGAATGCTCCACATGCGGGTTTCACATGCCACCAACTCCACATTCACAGGCAACTTCAGCGCCACAGCCGTTTTCAGATAGCCCTCAATGCAAAGGCTCTAGACGCAAATATTGGTGTTAGAGCTAATTCAATCAAGGAAGCACTGCATGTTGGTGAAGGGCATATTGAAGAAGGATCAGCCGAGTGGTTCTTGTGGGAGAACAACTCCATTTGGCTCACTAACTTCACACACCATCAGGCTTCCAAGCAGCTATCAAGGAAACTCAGTTTTCACACTCTATGCTTAGTGCCCTTTGAGTGCATTATCTAGGAATGAACCTGGTAGAGCATCCCACACAAACGAATGCTCCACTTGCGGGTTTCACATGCCACCAACTCCACATTCACAGGCAACTTCAGCGCCACAGCCATTTTCAGATAGCCCTCAATGCAAAGGCTCTAGACGCAAATATTGGTGTGAGAGCTAATTCAATCAAGGAAACACTGCATGTTGGTGAAGGGCATATTGAAGAAGGATCAGCCGAGTGGTTCTTGTGGGAGAACAACTCCATTTGGCTCACTAACTTCACACACCATCAGGCTTCCAAGCAGCTCTCAAGGAAACTCAGTTTTCACACTCTATGCTTAGTGCCCTTTCTTTGGCTAGGACTGAAATGAAGCTTGGTGAGCATCCAACACAAACGAATGCTCCACATGCGGGTTTCACATGCCACCAACTCCACATCACAGGCAACTTCAGCGCCACAGCCGTTTTCAGATAGCCCTCAATGCAAAGGCTCTAGACGCAAACATTGGTGTGAGAGCTAATTCAATCAAGGAAACACTGCATGTTGGTGAAGGGCATATTGAAGAAGGATCAGCCGAGTGGTTCTTGTGGGAGAACAACTCCATTTGGCTCACTAACTTCACACACCATCAGGCTTCCAAGCAGCTCTCAAGGAAACTCAGTTTTCACACTCTATGCTTAGTGCTCTTTGTGTGCCTAGGACTGAAATGAAGCTTGGTCAGCATCCCACACAAACGAATGCTCCACATGCGGGTTTCACATGCCACCAACTCCACATTCACAGGCAACTTCAGCGCTACAGCCGTTTTCAGATAGCCCTCAATGCAAAGGCTCTAGACGCAAATATTGGTGTGAGAGCTAATTCAATCAAGGAAACACTGCATGTTGGTGAAGGGCATATTGAAGAAGGATCAGCCGAGTGGTTCTTGTGGGAGAACAACTCCATTTGGCTCACTAACTTCACACACCATCAGGCTTCCAAGCAGCTCTCAAGGAAACTCAGTTTTCACACTCTATGCTTAGTGCTCTTTGTGTGCCTAGGACTGAAATGAAGCTTGGTCAGCATCCCACACAAATGAATGCTCCACATGCGGGTTTCACATGCCACCAACTCCACATTCACAGGCAACTTCAGCGCCACAGCCGTTTTCAGATAGCCCTCAATGCAAAGGCTCTAGACGCAAATATTGGTGTGAGAGCTAATTCAATCAAGGAAACACTGCATGTTGGTGAAGGGCATATTGAAGAAGGATCAGCCGAGTGGTTCTTGTGGGAGAACAACTCCATTTGGCTCACTAACTTCACACACCATCAGGCTTCCAAGCAGCTCTCAAGGAAACTCAGTTTTCACACTCTATGCTTAGTGCCCTTTCTTTGGCTAGGACTGAAATGAAGCTTGGTCAGCATCCCACACAAACGAATGCTCCACATGCGGGTTTCACATGCCACCAACACCACATTCACAGGCAACTTCAGCGCCACAGCCGTTTTCAGATAGCCCTCAATGCAAAGGCTCTAGACGCAAATAATGGTGTGAGAGCTAATTCAATCAAGGAAACACTGCATGTTGGTGAAGGGCATATTGAAGAAGGATCAGCCGAGTGGTTCTTGTGGGAGAACAACTCCATTTGGCTCACTAACTTCACACACCATCAGGCTTCCAAGCAGCTCTCAAGGAAACTCAGTTTTCACACTCTATGCTTAGTGCCCTTTGAGTGCATTATCTAGGAATGAACCTGGTAGAGCATCCCACACAAACGAATGCTCCACATGCGGGTTTCACATGCCACCAACTCCACATTCACAGGCAACTTCAGCGCCACAGCCGTTTTCAGATAGCCCTCAATGCAAAGGCTCTAGACGCAAATATTGGTGTGAGAGCTAATTCAATCAAGGAAACACTGCATGTTGGTGAAGGGCATATTGAAGAAGGATCAGCCGAGTGGTTCTTGTGGGAGAACAACTCCATTTGGCTCACTAACTTTACACACCATCAGGCATCCAAGCAGCTCTCAAGGAAACTCAGTTTTCACACTCTATGCTTAGTGCCCTTTCTTTGGCTAGGACTGAAATGAACCTTGTAGAGCATCCAACACAAACGAATGCTCCACATGCGGGTTTCACATGCCACCAACTCCACATCACAGGCAACTTCAGCGCCACAGCCGTTTTCAGATAGCCCTCAATGCAAAGGCTCTAGACGCAAACATTGGTGTGAGAGCTAATTCAATCAAGGAAACACTGCATGTTGGTGAAGGGCATATTGAAGAAGGATCAGCCGAGTGGTTCTTGTGGGAGAACAACTCCATTTGGCTCACTAACTTCACACACCATCAGGCTTCCAAGCAGCTCTCAAGGAAACTCAGTTTTCACACTCTATGCTTAGTGCTCTTTGTGTGCCTAGGACTGAAATGAAGCTTGGTCAGCATCCCACACAAACGAATGCTCCACATGCGGGTTTCACATGCCACCAACTCCACATTCACAGGCAACTTCAGCGCTACAGCCGTTTTCAGATAGCCCTCAATGCAAAGGCTCTAGACGCAAATATTGGTGTGAGAGCTAATTCAATCAAGGAAACACTGCATGTTGGTGAAGGGCATATTGAAGAAGGATCAGCCGAGTGGTTCTTGTGGGAGAACAACTCCATTTGGCTCACTAACTTCACACACCATCAGGCTTCCAAGCAGCTCTCAAGGAAACTCAGTTTTCACACTCTATGTTTAGTGCCCTTTGAGTGCATTATCTAGGAATGAACCTGGTAGAGCATCCCACACAAACGAATGTTCCACATGCGGGTTTCACATGCCACCAACTCCACATTCACAGGCAACTTCAGCGCCACAGCCGTTTTCAGATAGCCCTCAATGCAAAGGCTCTAGACGCAAATATTGGTGTGAGAGCTAATTCAATCAAGGAAACACTGCATGTTGGTGAAGGGCATATTGAAGAAGGATCAGCCGAGTGGTTCTTGTGGGAGAACAACTCCATTTGGCTCACTAACTTCACACACCATCAGGCTTCCAAGCAGCTATCAAGGAAACTCAGTTTTCACACTCTATGCTTAGTGCCCTTTGTATGCCTAGGACTGAAATGAAGCTTGGTCAGCATCCCACACAAACGAATGCTCCACATGCGGGTTTCACATGCCACCTACTCCACATTCACAGGCAACTTCAGCGCCACAGCCGTTTTCAGATAGCCCTCAATGCAAAGGCTCTAGACGCAAATATTGGTGTGAGAGCTAATTCAATCAAGGAAACACTGCATGTTGGTGAAGGGCATATTGAAGAAGGATCAGCCGAGTGGTTCTTGTGGGAGAACAACTCCATTTGGCTCACTAACTTCACACACCATCAGGCTTCCAAGCAGCTCTCAAGGAAACTCAGTTTTTACACTCTATGCTTAGTGTCCTTTGAGTGCATTATCTAGGAATGAACATGGTAGAGCATCCCATACTTACGAATGCTCCACTTGCGGGTTTCACATGCCACCAACTCCACATTCACAGGCAACTTCAGCGCCACAGCCGTTTTCACATAGCCCTCAATGCAAAGGCTCTAGACGCAAATATTGGTGTGAGAGCTAATTCAATCAAGGAAACACTGCATGTTGGTGAAGGGCATATTGAAGAAGGATCAGCCGAGTGGTTCTTGTGGGAGAACAACTCCATTTGGCTCACTAACTTCACACACCATCAGGCTTCCAAGCAGCTCTCAAGGAAACTCAGTTTTCACACTCTATGCTTAGTGCTCTCTGAGTGTCTAGGACTGAAATGAATTTGGTCAGCATCCCACACAAACGAATGCTCCACATGCGGGTTTCACATGCCACCAACTCCACATTCACAGGCAACTTCAGCGCCACAGCCGTTTTCAGATAGCCCTCAATGCAAAGGCTCTAGACGCAAATATTGGTGTGAGAGCTAATTCAATCAAGGAAACACTGCATGTTGGTGAAGGGCATATTGAAGAAGGATCAGCCGAGTGGTTCTTGTGGGAGAACAACTCCATTTGGCTCACTAACTTTACACACCATCAGGCTTCCAAGCAGCTCTCAAGGAAACTCAGTTTTCACACTCTATGCTTAA
>NW_026698900.1:0-41821 GCF_030435755.1 Ochotona princeps | reverse complement strand
TGAAACACTGCATGTTGGTGAAGGGCATATTGAAGAAGGATCACCCGAGTGGTTCTTGTGGGAGAACAACTCCAATTGGCTCAATAACTTCACACACCATCAGGCTTCCAAGCAGCTCTCAAGGAAACTCAGTTTTCACACTCTATGCTTAGTGCCCTTTGTATGCCTAGGACTGAAATGAAGCTTGGTCAGCATCCCACACAAACGAATGCTCCACATGCGGGTTTCACATGCCACCAACTCCACATTCTCAGGCAACTTCAGCGCCACAGCCGTTTTCAGATAGCCCTCAATGCAAAGGCTCTAGACGCAAATATTGGTGTGAGAGCTAATTCAATCAAGGAAACACTGCATGTTGGTGAAGGGCATATTGAAGAAGGATCAGCCGAGTGGTTCTTGTGGGAGAACAACTCCATTTGGCTCACTAACTTCACACACCATCAGGCTTCCAAGCAGCTCTCAAAAAAACTCAGTTTTCACACTCTATGCTTAGTGCCCTTTGTATGCCTAGGACTGAAATGAAGCTTGGTGAGCATCCCACACAAACGAATGCTCCACATGCGGGTTTCACATGCCACCAACTCCACATTCTCAGGCAACTTCAGCGCCACAGCCGTTTTCAGATAGCCCTCAATGCAAAGGCTCTAGACGCAAATATTGGTGTGAGAGCTAATTCAATCAAGGAAACACTGCATGTTGGTGAAGGGCATATTGAAGAAGGATCAGCCGAGTGGTTCTTGTGGGAGAACAACTCCGATTGGCTCAATAACTTCACACACCATCAGGCTTCCAAGCAGCTCTCAAGGAAACTCAGTTTTCACACTCTATGCTTAGTGCCCTTTGTTTGCCTAGGACTGAAATGAAGCTTGGTCAGCATCCCACACAAAAGAATGCTCCACATGCGGGTTTCACATGCCACCAACTCCACATTCACAGGCAACTTCAGCGCCACAGCCGTTTTCAGATAGCCCTCAATGCAAAGGCTCTAGACGCAAATATTGGTGTGAGAGCTAATTCAATCAAGGAAACACTGCATGTTGGTGAAGGGCATATTGAAGAAGGATCAGCCGAGTGGTTCTTGTGGGAGAACAACTCCATTTGGCTCACTAACTTCACACACCATCAGGCTTCCAAGCAGCTCTCAAGGAAACTCCGTTTTCACACTCTATGCTTAGTGCCCTTTGAGTGCCTAGGACTGAAATGAAGCTTGGTGAGCATCCCACACAAACGAATGCTCCACATGCGGGTTTCACATGCCACCAACTCCACATTCACAGGCAACTTCAGCGCCACAGCCGTTTTCAGATAGCCCTCAATGCAAAGGCTCTAGACGCCAAATATTGGTGTGAGAGCTAATTCAATCAAGGAAACACTGCATGTTGGTGAAGGGCATATTGAAGAAGGATCAGCCGAGTGGTTCTTGTGGGAGAACAACTCCATTTGGCTCACTAACTTCACACACCATCAGGCTTCCAAGCAGCTCTCAAGGAAACTCACTTTTTACACTCTATGCTTAGTGCCCTTTGAGTGCATTATCTAGGAATGAACCTGGTAGAGCATCCCACACAAACGAATGCTCCACATGCGGGTTTCACATGCCACCAACTCCACATTCTCAGGCAACTTCAGCGCCACAGCCGTTTTCAGATAGCCCTCAATGCAAAGGCTCTAGACGCAAATATTGGTGTGAGAGCTAATTCAATCAAGGAAACACTGCATGTTGGTGAAGGGCATATTGAAGAAGGATCAGCCGAGTGGTTCTTGTGGGAGAACAACTCCATTTGGCTCAATAACTTCACATACCATCAGGCTTCCAAGCAGCTCTCAAGGAAACTCAGTTTTCACACTCTATGCTTAGTGCCCTTTGAGTGCATTATCTAGGAATGAACCTGGTAGAGCATCCCACACAAACGAATGCTCCACATGCGGGTTTCACATGCCACCAACTCCACATTCTCAGGCAACTTCAGCGCCACAGCCGTTTTCAGATAGCCCTCAATGCAAAGGCTCTAGACGCAAATATTGGTGTGAGAGCTAATTCAATCAAGGAAACACTGCATGTTGGTGAAGGGCATATTGAAGAAGAATCAGCCGAGTGGTTCTTGTGGGAGAACAACTCCATTTGGCTCACTAACTTCACACACCATCAGGCTTCCAAGCAGCTCTCAAGGAAACTCAGTTTTCACACTCTATGCTTAGTGCCCTTTGTGTGCCTAGGACTGAAATGAGGCTTGGTCAGCATCCCACACAAACGAATGCTCCACATGCGGGTTTCACATGCCACCAACTCCACATTCACAGGCAACTTCAGTGCCACAGCCGTTTTCAGATAGCTCTCAATGCAAAGGCTCTAGACGCAAATATTGGTGTGAGAGCTAATTCAATCAAGGAAACAGTGCATGTTGGTGAAGGGCATATTGAAGAAGGATCAGCCGAGTGGTTCTTGTGGGAGAACAACTCCATTTGGCTCACTAACTTCACACACCATCAGGCTTCCAAGCAGCTCTCAAGGAAACTCAGTTTTCACACTCTATGCTTAGTGCCCTTTGAGTGCATTATCTAGGAATGAACCTGGTAGAGCATCCCACACAAACGAATGCTCCACATGCGGGTTTCACATGCCACCAACTCCACATTCACAGGCAACTTCAGCGCCACAGCCGTTTTCAGATAGCCCTCAATGCAAAGGCTCTAGACGCAAATATTGGTGTGAGAGCTAATTCAATCAAGGAAACAGTGCATGTTGGTGAAGGGCATATTGAAGAAGGATCAGCCGAGTGGTTCTTGTAGGAGAACAACTCCATTTGGCTCACTAACTTCACATACCATCAGGCTTCCAAGCAGCTCTCAAGGAAACTCAGTTTTCACACTCTATGCTTAGTGCCCATTGTATGCCTAGGATTGAAATGAAGCTTGGTCAGCATCCCACACAAACGAATGCTCCACTTGCGGGTTTCACATGCCACCAACTTAACATTCTCTGGCAACTTCAGCGCCACAGCCGTTTTCAGATAGCCCTCAATGCAAAGGCTCTAGACGCAAATATTGGTGTGAGAGCTAATTCAATCAAGGAAACACTGCATGTTGGTGAAGGGCATATTGAAGAAGGATCAGCCGAGTGGTTCTTGTGGGAGAACAACTCCATTTGGCTCACTAACTTCACACACCATCAGGCTTCCAAGCAGCTCTCAAGGAAACTCAGTTTTCACACTCTATGCTTAGTGCCCTTTGTATGCCTAGGACTGAAATGAGGCTTGGTGAGCATCCCACACAAACGAATGCTCCACTTGCGGGTTTCACATGCCACCAACTCCACATTCTCAGGCAACTTCAGCGCCACAGCCGTTTTCAGATAGCCCTCAATGCAAAGGCTCTAGACGCAAATATTGGTGTGAGAGCTAATTCAATCAAGGAAACAGTGCATGTTGGTGAAGGGCATATTGAAGAAGGATCAGCCGAGTGGTTCTTGTGGGAGAACAACTCCATTTGGCTCACTAACTTCACACACCATCAGGCTTCCAAGCAGCTCTCAAGGAAACTCAGTTTTCACACTCTATGCTTAGTGTCCTTTGAGTGCATTATCTAGGAATGAACCTGGTAGAGCATCCCACACAAACGAATGCTTCACATGCGGGTTTCACATGCCACCAACTCCACATTCTCAGGCAACTTCAGCGCCACAGCCGTTTTCAGATAGCCCTCAATGCAAAGGCTCTAGACGCAAATATTGGTGTGAGAGCTAATTCAATCAAGGAAACACTGCATGTTGGTGAAGGGCATATTGAAGAAGGATCACCCGAGTGGTTCTTGTGGGAGAACAACTCCAATTGGCTCAATAACTTCACACACCATCAGGCTTCCAAGCAGCTCTCAAGGAAACTCAGTTTTCACACTCTATGCTTACTGCCCTTTGTATGCCTAGGACTGAAATGAAGCTTGGTCAGCATCCCACACAAACGAATGCTCCACATGCGGGTTTCACATGCCACCAACTCCACATTCTCAGGCAACTTCAGCGCCACAGCCGTTTTCAGATAGCCCTCAATGCAAAGGCTCTAGACGCAAATATTGGTGTGAGAGCTAATTCAATCAAGGAAACACTGCATGTTGGTGAAGGGCATATTGAAGAAGGATCAGCCGAGTGGTTCTTGTGGGAGAACAACTCCATTTGGCTCACTATCTTCACACACCATCAGGCTTCCAAGCAGCTCTCAAGGAAACTCAGTTTTCACACTCTATGCTTAGTGCCCTTTGTGTGCCTAGGACTGAAATGAGGCTTGGTCAGCATCCCACACAAACGAATGCTCCACATGCGGGTTTCACATGCCACCAACTCCACATTCACAGGCAACTTCAGTGCCACAGCCGTTTTCAGATAGCTCTCAATGCAAAGGCTCTAGACGCAAATATTGGTGTGAGAGCTAATTCAATCAAGGAAACAGTGCATGTTGGTGAAGGGCATATTGAAGAAGGATCAGCCGAGTGGTTCTTGTGGGAGAACAACTCCATTTGGCTCACTAACTTCACACACCATCAGGCTTCCAAGCAGCTCTCAAGGAAACTCAGTTTTCACACTCTATGCTTAGTGCCCTTTGAGTGCATTATCTAGGAATGAACCTGGTAGAGCATCCCACACAAACGAATGCTCCACATGCGGGTTTCACATGCCACCAACTCCACATTCACAGGCAACTTCAGCGCCACAGCCGTTTTCAGATAGCCCTCAATGCAAAGGCTCTAGACGCAAATATTGGTGTGAGAGCTAATTCAATCAAGGAAACAGTGCATGTTGGTGAAGGGCATATTGAAGAAGGATCAGCCGAGTGGTTCTTGTAGGAGAACAACTCCATTTGGCTCACTAACTTCACATACCATCAGGCTTCCAAGCAGCTCTCAAGGAAACTCAGTTTTCACACTCTATGCTTAGTGCCCATTGTATGCCTAGGATTGAAATGAAGCTTGGTCAGCATCCCACACAAACGAATGCTCCACTTGCGGGTTTCACATGCCACCAACTTAACATTCTCTGGCAACTTCAGCGCCACAGCCGTTTTCAGATAGCCCTCAATGCAAAGGCTCTAGACGCAAATATTGGTGTGAGAGCTAATTCAATCAAGGAAACACTGCATGTTGGTGAAGGGCATATTGAAGAAGGATCAGCCGAGTGGTTCTTGTGGGAGAACAACTCCATTTGGCTCACTAACTTCACACACCATCAGGCTTCCAAGCAGCTCTCAAGGAAACTCAGTTTTCACACTCTATGCTTAGTGCCCTTTGTATGCCTAGGACTGAAATGAGGCTTGGTGAGCATCCCACACAAACGAATGCTCCACTTGCGGGTTTCACATGCCACCAACTCCACATTCTCAGGCAACTTCAGCGCCACAGCCGTTTTCAGATAGCCCTCAATGCAAAGGCTCTAGACGCAAATATTGGTGTGAGAGCTAATTCAATCAAGGAAACAGTGCATGTTGGTGAAGGGCATATTGAAGAAGGATCAGCCGAGTGGTTCTTGTGGGAGAACAACTCCATTTGGCTCACTAACTTCACACACCATCAGGCTTCCAAGCAGCTCTCAAGGAAACTCAGTTTTCACACTCTATGCTTAGTGCCCTTTGTGTGCCTAGGACTGAAATGAGGCTTGGTCAGCATCCCACACAAACGAATGCTCCACATGCGGGTTTCACATGCCACCAACTCCACATTCACAGGCAACTTCAGTGCCACAGCCGTTTTCAGATAGCTCTCAATGCAAAGGCTCTAGACGCAAATATTGGTGTGAGAGCTAATTCAATCAAGGAAACAGTGCATGTTGGTGAAGGGCATATTGAAGAAGGATCAGCCGAGTGGTTCTTGTGGGAGAACAACTCCATTTGGCTCACTAACTTCACACACCATCAGGCTTCCAAGCAGCTCTCAAGGAAACTCAGTTTTCACACTCTATGCTTAGTGCCCTTTGAGTGCATTATCTAGGAATGAACCTGGTAGAGCATCCCACACAAACGAATGCTCCACATGCGGGTTTCACATGCCACCAACTCCACATTCACAGGCAACTTCAGCGCCACAGCCGTTTTCAGATAGCCCTCAATGCAAAGGCTCTAGACGCAAATATTGGTGTGAGAGCTAATTCAATCAAGGAAACAGTGCATGTTGGTGAAGGGCATATTGAAGAAGGATCAGCCGAGTGGTTCTTGTAGGAGAACAACTCCATTTGGCTCACTAACTTCACATACCATCAGGCTTCCAAGCAGCTCTCAAGGAAACTCAGTTTTCACACTCTATGCTTAGTGCCCATTGTATGCCTAGGATTGAAATGAAGCTTGGTGAGCATCCCACACAAACGAATGCTCCACTTGCGGGTTTCACATGCCACCAACTTAACATTCTCTGGCAACTTCAGCGCCACAGCCGTTTTCAGATAGCCCTCAATGCAAAGGCTCTAGACGCAAATATTGGTGTGAGAGCTAATTCAATCAAGGAAACACTGCATGTTGGTGAAGGGCATATTGAAGAAGGATCAGCCGAGTGGTTCTTGTGGGAGAACAACTCCATTTGGCTCACTAACTTCACACACCATCAGGCTTCCAAGCAGCTCTCAAGGAAACTCAGTTTTCACACTCTATGCTTAGTGCCCTTTGTATGCCTAGGACTGAAATGAGGCTTGGTGAGCATCCCACACAAACGAATGCTCCACTTGCGGGTTTCACATGCCACCAACTCCACATTCTCAGGCAACTTCAGCGCCACAGCCGTTTTCAGATAGCCCTCAATGCAAAGGCTCTAGACGCAAATATTGGTGTGAGAGCTAATTCAATCAAGGAAACAGTGCATGTTGGTGAAGGGCATATTGAAGAAGGATCAGCCGAGTGGTTCTTGTGGGAGAACAACTCCATTTGGCTCACTAACTTCACACACCATCAGGCTTCCAAGCAGCTCTCAAGGAAACTCAGTTTTCACACTCTATGCTTAGTGCCCTTTGAGTGCATTATCTAGGAATGAACCTGGTAGAGCATCCCACACAAACGAATGCTCCACATGCGGGTTTCACATGCCACCAACTCCACATTCACAGGCAACTTCAGCGCCACAGCCGTTTTCAGATAGCCCTCAATGCAAAGGCTCTAGACGCAAATATTGGTGTGAGAGCTAATTCAATCAAGGAAACACTGCATGTTGGTGAAGGGCATATTGAAGAAGGATCAGCCGAGTGGTTCTTGTGGGAGAACAACTCCATTTGGCTCACTAACTTCACATACCATCAGGCTTCCAAGCAGCTCTCAAGGAAACTCAGTTTTCACACTCTATGCTTAGTGCCCTTTGTATGCCTAGGATTGAAATGAAGCTTGGTCAGCATCCCACACAAACGAATGCTCCACTTGCGGGTTTCACATGCCACCAACTCAACATTCTCAGGCAACTTCTGCGCCACAGCCGTTTTCAGATAGCCCTCAATGCAAAGGCTCTAGACGCAAATATTGGTGTGAGATCTAATTCAATCAAGGAAACACTGCATGTTGGTGAAGGGCATATTGAAGAAGGATCAGCCGAGTGGTTCTTGTGGGAGAACAACTCCATTTGGCTCACTAACTTCACACACCATCAGGCTTCCAAGCAGCTCTCAAGGAAACTCAGTTTTCACACTCTATGCTTAGTGCCCTTTGTATGCCTAGGACTGAAATGAGGCTTGGTGAGCATCCCACACAAACGAATGCTCCACATGCGGGTTTCACATGCCACCAACTCCACATTCTCAGGCAACTTCAGCGCCACAGCCGTTTTCAGATAGCCCTCAATGCAAAGGCTCTAGACGCAAATATTGGTGTGAGAGCTAATTCAATCAAGGAAACACTGCATGTTGGTGAAGGGCATATTGAAGAAGGATCAGCCGAGTGGTTCTTGTGGGAGAACAACTCCAATTGGCTCAATAACTTCACACACCATCAGGCTTCCAAGCAGCTCTCAAGGAAACTCAGTTTTCACACTCTATGCTTAGTGCCCTATGTATGCCTAGGACTGAAATGAAGCTTGGTCAGCATCCCACACAAACGAATGCTCCACATGCGGGTTTCACATGCCACCAACTCCACATTCTCAGGCAACTTCAGCGCCACAGCCGTTTTCAGATAGCCCTCAATGCAAAGGCTCTAGACGCAAATATTGGTGTGAGAGCTAATTCAATCAAGGAAACACTGCATGTTGGTGAAGGGCATATTGAAGAAGGATCAGCCGAGTGGTTCTTGTGGGAGAACAACTCCATTTGGCTCACTAACTTCACACACCATCAGGCTTCCAAGCAGCTCTCAAGGAAACTCAGTTTTCACACTCTATGCTTAGTGCCCTTTGTATGCCTAGGATTGAAATGAAGCTTGGTGAGCATCCCACACAAACGAATGCTCCACTTGCGGGTTTCACATGCCACCAACTCAACATTCTCAGGCAACTTCAGCGCCACAGCCGTTTTCAGATAGCCCTCAATGCAAAGGCTCTAGACGCAAATATTGGTGTGAGATCTAATTCAATCAAGGAAACAGTGCATGTTGGTGAAGGGCATATTGAAGAAGGATCAGCCGAGTGGTTCTTGTGGGAGAACAACTCCAATTGGCTCAATAACTTCACACACCATCAGGCTTCCAAGCAGCTCTCAAGGAAACTCAGTTTTCACACTCTATGCTTAGTGCCCTTTGTATGCCTAGGACTGAAATGAAGCTTGGTCAGCATCCCACACAAAAGAATGCTCCACATGCGGGTTTCACATGCCACCAACTCCACATTCACAGGCAACTTCAGCGCCACAGCCGTTTTCAGATAGCCCTCAATGCAAAGGCTCTAGACGCAAATATTGGTGTGAGATCTAATTCAATCAAGGAAACAGTGCATGTTGGTGAAGGGCATATTGAAGAAGGATCAGCCGAGTGGTTCTTGTGGGAGAACAACTCCAATTGGCTCACTAACTTCACACACCATCAGGCTTCCAAGCAGCTCTCAAGGAAACTCAGTTTTCACACTCTATGCTTAGTGCCCTTTGTATGCCTAGGACTGAAATGAAGCTTCTTGAGCATCCCACACAAACGAATGCTCCACATGCGGGTTTCACATGCCACCAACTCCACATTCTCAGGCAACTTCAGCGCCACAGCCATTTTCAGATAGCCCTCAATGCAAAGGCTCTAGACGCAAATATTGGTGTGAGAGCTAATTCAATCAAGGAAACACTGCATGTTGGTGAAGGGCATATTGAAGAAGGATCAGCCGAGTGGTTTTTGTGGGAGAACAACTCCAATTGGCTCAATAACTTCACACACCATCAGGCTTCCAAGCAGCTCTCAAGGAAACTCAGTTTTCACACTCTATGCTTAGTGCCCTTTGTATGCCTAGGACTGAAATGAAGCTTGGTAGAGCATCCCACACAAACGAATGCTCCACATGCGGGTTTCACATGCCACCAACTCCACATTCACAGGCAACTTCAGCGCCACAGCCGTTTTCAGATAGCCCTCAATGCAAAGGCTCTAGACGCAAATATTGGTGTGAGAGCTAATTCAATCAAGGAAACACTGCATGTTGGTGAAGGGCATATTGAAGAAGGATCAGCCGAGTGGTTCTTGTGGGAGAACAACTCCATTTGGCTCACTAACTTCACACACCATCAGGCTTCCAAGCAGCTCTCAAGGAAACTCAGTTTTCACACTCTATGCTTAGTGCCCTTTGAGTGCTTTATCTAGGAATGAACCTGGTAGAGCATCCCACACAAACGAATGCTCCACTTGCGGGTTTCACATGCCACCAACTCAACATTCTCAGGCAACTTCAGCGCCACAGCCGTTTTCAGATAGCCCTCAATGCAAAGGCTCTAGACGCAAATATTGGTGTGAGAGCTAATTCAATCAAGGAAACACTGCATGTTGGTGAAGGGCATATTGAAGAAGGATCAGCCGAGTGGTTCTTGTGGGAGAACAACTCCATTTGGCTCACTAACTTCACACACCATCAGGCTTCCAAGCAGCTCTCAAGGAAACTCAGTTTTCACACTCTATGCTTAGTGCCCTTTGTATGCCTAGGATTGAAATGAAGCTTGGTCAGCATCCCACACAAACGAATGCTCCACTTGCGGGTTTCACATGCCACCAACTCAACATTCTCAGGCAACTTCAGCGCCACAGCCGTTTTCAGATAGCCCTCAATGCAAAGGCTCTAGACGCAAATATTGGTGTGAGATCTAATTCAATCAAGGAAACACTGCATGTTGGTGAAGGGCATATTGAAGAAGGATCAGCCGAGTGGTTCTTGTGGGAGAACAACTCCAATTGGCTCACTAACTTCACACACCATCAGGCTTCCAAGCAGCTCTCAAGGAAACTCAGTTTTCACACTCTATGCTTAGTGCCCTTTGTATGCCTAGGACTGAAATGAAGCTTCTTGAGCATCCCACACAAACGAATGCTCCACATGCGGGTTTCACATGCCACCAACTCCACATTCTCAGGCAACTTCAGCGCCACAGCCATTTTCAGATAGCCCTCAATGCAAAGGCTCTAGACGCAAATATTGGTGTGAGAGCTAATTCAATCAAGGAAACACTGCATGTTGGTGAAGGGCATATTGAAGAAGGATCAGCCGAGTGGTTTTTGTGGGAGAACAACTCCAATTGGCTCAATAACTTCACACACCATCAGGCTTCCAAGCAGCTCTCAAGGAAACTCAGTTTTCACACTCTATGCTTAGTGCCCTTTGTATGCCTAGGACTGAAATGAAGCTTCTTGAGCATCCCACACAAACGAATGCTCCACATGCGGGTTTCACATGCCACCAACTCCACATTCACAGGCAACTTCAGCGCCACAGCCGTTTTCAGATAGCCCTCAATGCAAAGGCTCTAGACGCAAATATTGGTGTGAGAGCTAATTCAATCAAGGAAACACTGCATGTTGGTGAAGGGCATATTGAAGAAGAATCAGCCGAGTGGTTCTTGTGGGAGAACAACTCCATTTGGCTCACTAACTTCACACAACATCAGGCTTGCAAGCAACTCTCAAGGAAACTCACTTTTTACACTCTATGCTTAGTGCCCTTTGAGTGCATTATCTAGGAATGAACCTGGTAGAGCATCCCACACAAACGAATGCTCCACATGCGGGTTTCACATGCCACCAACTCCACATTCTCAGGCAACTTCAGCGCCACAGCCGTTTTCAGATAGCCCTCAATGCAAAGGCTCTAGACGCAAATATTGGTGTGAGAGCTAATTCAATCAAGGAAACACTGCATGTTGGTGAAGGGCATATTGAAGAAGGATCAGCCGAGTGGTTCTTGTGGGAGAACAACTCCATTTGGCTCACTATCTTCACACACCATCAGGCTTCCAAGCAGCTCTCAAGGAAACTCAGTTTTCACACTCTATGCTTAGTGCCCTTTGTATGCCTAGGACTGAAATGAAGCTTGGTGAGCATCCCACACAAACGAATGCTCCACTTGCGGGTTTCACATGCCACCAACTCCACATTCTCAGGCAACTTCAGCGCCACAGCCGTTTTCAGATAGCCCTCAATGCAAAGGCTCTAGACGCAAATATTGGTGTGAGAGCTAATTCAATCAAGGAAACACTGCATGTTGGTGAAGGGCATATTGAAGAAGGATCAGCCGAGTGGTTCTTGTGGGAGAACAACTCCGATTGGCTCAATAACTTCACACACCATCAGGCTTCCAAGCAGCTCTCAAGGAAACTCAGTTTTCACACTCTATGCTTAGTGCCCTTTGTATGCCTAGGACTGAAATGAAGCTTGGTCAGCATCCCACACAAAAGAATGCTCCACATGCGGGTTTCACATGCCACCAACTCCACATTCACAGGCAACTTCAGCGCCACAGCCGTTTTCAGATAGCCCTCAATGCAAAGGCTCTAGACGCAAATATTGGTGTGAGAGCTAATTCAATCAAGGAAACACTGCATGTTGGTGAAGGGCATATTGAAGAAGAATCAGCCGAGTGGTTCTTGTGGGAGAACAACTCCATTTGGCTCACTAACTTCACACACCATCAGGCTTCCAAGCAGCTCTCAAGGAAACTCAGTTTTCACACTCTATGCTTAGTGCCCTTTGAGTGCATTATCTAGGAATGAACCTGGTAGAGCATCCCACACACACGAATGCTCCACATGCGGGTTTCACATGCCACCAACTCAACATTCTCAGGCAACTTCTGCGCCACAGCCGTTTTCAGATAGCCCTCAATGCAAAGGCTCTAGACGCAAATATTGGTGTGAGAGCTAATTCAATCAAGGAAACACTGCATGTTGGTGAAGGGCATATTGAAGAAAGATCAGCCGAGTGGTTCTTGTGGGAGAACAACTCCATTTGGCTCACTAACTTCACACACCATCAGGCTTCCAAGCAGCTCTCAAGGAAACTCAGTTTTCACACTCTATGCTTAGTGCCCTTTGTATGCCTAGGACTGAAATGAAGCTTGGTGAGCATCCCACACAAACGAATGCTCCACATGCGGGTTTCACATGCCACCAACTCCACATTCTCAGGCAACTTCAGCGCCACAGCCGTTTTCAGATAGCCCTCAATGCAAAGGCTCTAGACGCAAATATTGGTGTGAGAGCTAATTCAATCAAGGAAACACTGCATGTTGGTGAAGGGCATATTGAAGAAGGATCAGCCGAGTGGTTCTTGTGGGAGAACAACTCCAATTGGCTCAATAACTTCACACACCATCAGGCTTCCAAGCAGCTCTCAAGGAAACTCAGTTTTCACACTCTATGCTTAGTGCCCTTTGTATGCCTAGGACTGAAATGAAGCTTGGTAGAGCATCCCACACAAACGAATGCTCCACATGCGGGTTTCACATGCCACCAACTCCACATTCACAGGCAACTTCAGCGCCACAGCCGTTTTCAGATAGCCCTCAATGCAAAGGCTCTAGACGCAAATATTGGTGTGAGAGCTAATTCAATCAAGGAAACACTGCATGTTGGTGAAGGGCATATTGAAGAAGGATCAGCCGAGTGGTTCTTGTGGGAGAACAACTCCATTTGGCTCACTAACTTCACACACCATCAGGCTTCCAAGCAGCTCTCAAGGAAACTCAGTTTTCACACTCTATGCTTAGTGCCCTTTGAGTGCTTTATCTAGGAATGAACCTGGTAGAGCATCCCACACAAACGAATGCTCCACTTGCGGGTTTCACATGCCACCAACTCAACATTCTCAGGCAACTTCAGCGCCACAGCCGTTTTCAGATAGCCCTCAATGCAAAGGCTCTAGACGCAAATATTGGTGTGAGAGCTAATTCAATCAAGGAAACACTGCATGTTGGTGAAGGGCATATTGAAGAAGGATCATCCGAGTGGTTCTTGTGGGAGAACAACTCCATTTGGCTCACTAACTTCACACACCATCAGGCTTCCAAGCAGCTCTCAAGGAAACTCAGTTTTCACACTCTATGCTTAGTGCCCTTTGTATGCCTAGGACTGAAATGAAGCTTGGTCAGCATCCCACACAAACGAATGCTCCACATGCGGGTTTCACATGCCACCAACTCCACATTCTCAGGCAACTTCAGCGCCACAGCCGTTTTCAGATAGCCCTCAATGCAAAGGCTCTAGACGCAAATATTGGTGTGAGATCTAATTCAATCAAGGAAACACTGCATGTTGGTGAAGGGCATATTGAAGAAGGATCAGCCGAGTGGTTCTTGTGGGAGAACAACTCCAATTGGCTCACTAACTTCACACACCATCAGGCTTCCAAGCAGCTCTCAAGGAAACTCAGTTTTCACACTCTATGCTTAGTGCCCTTTGTATGCCTAGGACTGAAATGAAGCTTGGTGAGCATCCCACACAAACGAATGCTCCACATGCGGGTTTCACATGCCACCAACTCCACATTCTCAGGCAACTTCAGCGCCACAGCCATTTTCAGATAGCCCTCAATGCAAAGGCTCTAGACGCAAATATTGGTGTGAGAGCTAATTCAATCAAGGAAACACTGCATGTTGGTGAAGGGCATATTGAAGAAGGATCAGCCGAGTGGTTTTTGTGGGAGAACAACTCCAATTGGCTCAATAACTTCACACACCATCAGGCTTCCAAGCAGCTCTCAAGGAAACTCAGTTTTCACACTCTATGCTTAGTGCCCTTTGTATGCCTAGGACTGAAATGAAGCTTGGTAGAGCATCCCACACAAACGAATGCTCCACATGCGGGTTTCACATGCCACCAACTCCACATTCACAGGCAACTTCAGCGCCACAGCCGTTTTCAGATAGCCCTCAATGCAAAGGCTCTAGACGCAAATATTGGTGTGAGAGCTAATTCAATCAAGGAAACACTGCATGTTGGTGAAGGGCATATTGAAGAAGGATCAGCCGAGTGGTTCTTGTGGGAGAACAACTCCATTTGGCTCACTAACTTCACACACCATCAGGCTTCCAAGCAGCTCTCAAGGAAACTCAGTTTTCACACTCTATGCTTAGTGCCCTTTGAGTGCTTTATCTAGGAATGAACCTGGTAGAGCATCCCACACAAACGAATGCTCCACTTGCGGGTTTCACATGCCACCAACTCCACATTCTCAGGCAACTTCAGCGCCACAGCCGTTTTCAGATAGCCCTCAATGCAAAGGCTCTAGACGCAAATATTGGTGTGAGAGCTAATTCAATCAAGGAAACACTGCATGTTGGTGAAGGGCATATTGAAGAAGGATCATCCGAGTGGTTCTTGTGGGAGAACAACTCCATTTGGCTCACTAACTTCACACACCATCAGGCTTCCAAGCAGCTCTCAAGGAAACTCAGTTTTCACACTCTATGCTTAGTGCCCTTTGTATGCCTAGGACTGAAATGAAGCTTGGTCAGCATCCCACACAAACGAATGCTCCACATGCGGGTTTCACATGCCACCAACTCCACATTCTCAGGCAACTTCAGCGCCACAGCCGTTTTCAGATAGCCCTCAATGCAAAGGCTCTAGACGCAAATATTGGTGTGAGATCTAATTCAATCAAGGAAACACTGCATGTTGGTGAAGGGCATATTGAAGAAGGATCAGCCGAGTGGTTCTTGTGGGAGAACAACTCCAATTGGCTCACTAACTTCACACACCATCAGGCTTCCAAGCAGCTCTCAAGGAAACTCAGTTTTCACACTCTATGCTTAGTGCCCTTTGTATGCCTAGGACTGAAATGAAGCTTGGTGAGCATCCCACACAAACGAATGCTCCACATGCGGGTTTCACATGCCACCAACTCCACATTCTCAGGCAACTTCAGCGCCACAGCCATTTTCAGATAGCCCTCAATGCAAAGGCTCTAGACGCAAATATTGGTGTGAGAGCTAATTCAATCAAGGAAACACTGCATGTTGGTGAAGGGCATATTGAAGAAGGATCAGCCGAGTGGTTTTTGTGGGAGAACAACTCCAATTGGCTCAATAACTTCACACACCATCAGGCTTCCAAGCAGCTCTCAAGGAAACTCAGTTTTCACACTCTATGCTTAGTGCCCTTTGTATGCCTAGGACTGAAATGAAGCTTGGTAGAGCATCCCACACAAACGAATGCTCCACATGCGGGTTTCACATGCCACCAACTCCACATTCACAGGCAACTTCAGCGCCACAGCCGTTTTCAGATAGCCCTCAATGCAAAGGCTCTAGACGCAAATATTGGTGTGAGAGCTAATTCAATCAAGGAAACACTGCATGTTGGTGAAGGGCATATTGAAGAAGGATCAGCCGAGTGGTTCTTGTGGGAGAACAACTCCATTTGGCTCACTAACTTCACACACCATCAGGCTTCCAAGCAGCTCTCAAGGAAACTCAGTTTTCACACTCTATGCTTAGTGCCCTTTGAGTGCTTTATCTAGGAATGAACCTGGTAGAGCATCCCACACAAACGAATGCTCCACTTGCGGGTTTCACATGCCACCAACTCCACATTCTCAGGCAACTTCAGCGCCACAGCCGTTTTCAGATAGCCCTCAATGCAAAGGCTCTAGACGCAAATATTGGTGTGAGAGCTAATTCAATCAAGGAAACACTGCATGTTGGTGAAGGGCATATTGAAGAAGGATCAGCCGAGTGGTTCTTGTGGGAGAACAACTCCATTTGGCTCACTAACTTCACACACCATCAGGCTTCCAAGCAGCTCTCAAGGAAACTCAGTTTTCACACTCTATGCTTAGTGCCCTTTGTATGCCTAGGATTGAAATGAAGCTTGGTCAGCATCCCACACAAACGAATGCTCCACTTGCGGGTTTCACATGCCACCAACTCAACATTCTCAGGCAACTTCAGCGCCACAGCCGTTTTCAGATAGCCCTCAATGCAAAGGCTCTAGACGCAAATATTGGTGTGAGAGCTAATTCAATCAAGGAAACACTGCATGTTGGTGAAGGGCATATTGAAGAAGGATCAGCCGAGTGGTTCTTGTGGGAGAACAACTCCAATTGGCTCACTAACTTCACACACCATCAGGCTTCCAAGCAGCTCTCAAGGAAACTCAGTTTTCACACTCTATGCTTAGTGCCCTTTGTATGCCTAGGACTGAAATGAAGCTTCTTGAGCATCCCACACAAACGAATGCTCCACATGCGGGTTTCACATGCCACCAACTCCACATTCTCAGGCAACTTCAGCGCCACAGCCGTTTTCAGATAGCCCTCAATGCAAAGGCTCTAGACGCAAATATTGGTGTGAGAGCTAATTCAATCAAGGAAACACTGCATGTTGGTGAAGGGCATATTGAAGAAGGATCAGCCGAGTGGTTCTTGTGGGAGAACAACTCCATTTGGCTCACTAACTTCACATACCATCAGGCTTCCAAGCAGCTCTCAAGGAAACTCAGTTTTCACACTCTATGCTTAGTGCCCTTTGAGTGCATTATCTAGGAATGAACCTGGTAGAGCATCCCACACAAACGAATGCTCCACATGCGGGTTTCACATGCCACCAACTCCACATTCTCAGGCAACTTCAGCGCCACAGCCGTTTTCAGATAGCCCTCAATGCAAAGGCTCTAGACGCAAATATTGGTGTGAGAGCTAATTCAATCAAGGAAACACTGCATGTTGGTGAAGGGCATATTGAAGAAGAATCAGCCGAGTGGTTCTTGTGGGAGAACAACTCCATTTGGCTCACTAACTTCACACACCATCAGGCTTCCAAGCAGCTCTCAAGGAAACTCAGTTTTCACACTCTATGCTTAGTGCCCTTTGTATGCCTAGGACTGAAATGAAGCTTGGTGAGCATCCCACACAAATGAATGCTCCACATGCGGGTTTCACATGCCAAAAACTCCACATTCTCAGGCAACTTCAGCGCCACAGCCGTTTTCAGATAGCCCTCAATGCAAAGGCTCTAGACGCAAATATTGGTGTGAGAGCTAATTCAATCAAGGAAACACTGCATGTTGGTGAAGGGCATATTGAAGAAGGATCAGCCGAGTGGTTCTTGTGGGAGAACAACTCCATTTGGCTCACTAACTTCACACACCATCAGGCTTCCAAGCAGCTCTCAAGGAAACTCAGTTTTCACACTCTATGCTTAGTGCCCTTTGAGTGCTTTATCTAGGAATGAACCTGGTAGAGCATCCCACACAAACGAATGCTCCACTTGCGGGTTTCACATGCCACCAACTCAACATTCTCAGGCAACTTCAGCGCCACAGCCGTTTTCAGATAGCCCTCAATGCAAAGGCTCTAGACGCAAATATTGGTGTGAGAGCTAATTCAATCAAGGAAACACTGCATGTTGGTGAAGGGCATATTGAAGAAGGATCAGCCGAGTGGTTCTTGTGGGAGAACAACTCCAATTGGCTCACTAACTTCACACACCATCAGGCTTCCAAGCAGCTCTCAAGGAAACTCAGTTTTCACACTCTATGCTTAGTGCCCTTTGTATGCCTAGGACTGAAATGAAGCTTCTTGAGCATCCCACACAAACGAATGCTCCACATGCGGGTTTCACATGCCACCAACTCCACATTCTCAGGCAACTTCAGCGCCACAGCCATTTTCAGATAGCCCTCAATGCAAAGGCTCTAGACGCAAATATTGGTGTGAGAGCTAATTCAATCAAGGAAACACTGCATGTTGGTGAAGGGCATATTGAAGAAGGATCAGCCGAGTGGTTTTTGTGGGAGAACAACTCCAATTGGCTCAATAACTTCACACACCATCAGGCTTCCAAGCAGCTCTCAAGGAAACTCAGTTTTCACACTCTATGCTTAGTGCCCTTTGTATGCCTAGGACTGAAATGAAGCTTGGTAGAGCATCCCACACAAACGAATGCTCCACATGCGGGTTTCACATGCCACCAACTCCACATTCACAGGCAACTTCAGCGCCACAGCCGTTTTCAGATAGCCCTCAATGCAAAGGCTCTAGACGCAAATATTGGTGTGAGAGCTAATTCAATCAAGGAAACACTGCATGTTGGTGAAGGGCATATTGAAGAAGAATCAGCCGAGTGGTTCTTGTGGGAGAACAACTCCATTTGGCTCACTAACTTCACACAACATCAGGCTTCCAAGCAACTCTCAAGGAAACTCACTTTTTACACTCTATGCTTAGTGCCCTTTGAGTGCATTATCTAGGAATGAACCTGGTAGAGCATCCCACACAAACGAATGCTCCACATGCGGGTTTCACATGCCACCAACTCCACATTCTCAGGCAACTTCAGCGCCACAGCCGTTTTCAGATAGCCCTCAATGCAAAGGCTCTAGACGCAAATATTGGTGTGAGAGCTAATTCAATCAAGGAAACACTGCATGTTGGTGAAGGGCATATTGAAGAAGGATCAGCCGAGTGGTTCTTGTGGGAGAACAACTCCATTTGGCTCACTAACTTCACACACCATCAGGCTTCCAAGCAGCTCTCAAGGAAACTCAGTTTTCACACTCTATGCTTAGTGCCCTTTGTATGCCTAGGACTGAAATGAAGCTTGGTGAGCATCCCACACAAACGAATGCTCCACATTCGGGTTTCACATGCCACCAACTCCACATTCACAGGCAACTTCAGCGCCACAGCCGTTTTCAGATAGCCCTCAATGCAAAGGCTCTAGACGCAAATATTGGTGTGAGAGCTAATTCAATCAAGGAAACACTGCATGTTGGTGAAGGGCATATTAAAGAAGGATCAGCCGAGTGGTTCTTGTGGGAGAACAACTCCATTTGGCTCACTAACTTCACACACCATCAGGCTTGCAAGCAACTCTCAAGGAAACTCAGTTTTCACACTCTATGCTTAGTGCCCTTTGAGTGCATTATCTAGGAATGAACCTGGTAGAGCATCCCACACAAACGAATGCTCCACATGCGGGTTTCACATGCCACCAACTCCACATTCTCAGGCAACTTCAGCGCCACAGCCGTTTTCAGATAGCCCTCAATGCAAAGGCTCTAGACGCAAATATTGGTGTGAGAGCTAATTCAATCAAGGAAACACTGCATGTTGGTGAAGGGCATATTGAAGAAGGATCAGCCGAGTGGTTCTTGTGGGAGAACAACTCCATTTGGCTCACTAAATTCACATACCATCAGGCTTCCAAGCAGCTCTCAAGGAAACTCAGTTTTCACACTCTATGCTTAGTGCCCTTTGAGTGCATTATCTAGGAATGAACCTGGTAGAGCATCCCACACAAACGAATGCTCCACATGCGGGTTTCACATGCCACCAACTCCACATTCTCAGGCAACTTCAGCGCCACAGCCGTTTTCAGATAGCCCTCAATGCAAAGGCTCTAGACGCAAATATTGGTGTGAGAGCTAATTCAATCAAGGAAACACTGCATGTTGGTGAAGGGCATATTGAAGAAGAATGAGCCGAGTGGTTCTTGTGGGAGAACAACTCCATTTGGCTCACTAACTTCACACACCATCAGGCTTCCAAGCAGCTCTCAAGGAAACTCAGTTTTCACACTCTATGCTTAGTGCCCTTTGTATGCCCAGGATTGAAATGAAGCTTGGTCAGCATCCCACACAAACGAATGCTCCACTTGCGGGTTTCACATGCCACCAACTTAACATTCTCAGGCAACTTCAGTGCCACAGCCGTTTTCAGATAGCCCTCAATGCAAAGGCTCTAGACGCAAATATTGGTGTGAGAGCTAATTCAATCAAGGAAACACTGCATGTTGGTGAAGGGCATATTGAAGAAGGATCAGCCGAGTGGTTCTTGTGGGAGAACAACTCCATTTGGCTCACTAACTTCACACACCATCAGGCTTCCAAGCAGCTCTCAAGGAAACTCAGTTTTCACACTCTATGCTTAGTGCCCTTTGTATGCCTAGGACTGAAATGAAGCTTGGTGAGCATCCCACACAAACGAATGCTCCACTTGCGGGTTTCACATGCCACCAACTCAACATTCTCAGGCAACTTCAGCGCCACAGCCGTTTTCAGATAGCCCTCAATGCAAAGGCTCTAGACGCAAATATTGGTGTGAGAGCTAATTCAATCAAGGAAACACTGCATGTTGGTGAAGGGCATATTGAAGAAGGATCAGCCGAGTGGTTCTTGTGGGAGAACAACTCCATTTGGCTCACTAACTTCACACACCATCAGGCTTCCAAGCAGCTCTCAAGGAAACTCCGTTTTCACACTCTATGCTTAGTGCCCTTTGAGTGCCTAGGACTGAAATGAAGCTTGGTCAGCATCCCACACAAACGAATGCTCCACTTGCGGGTTTCACATGCCACCAACTCCACATTCACAGGCAAGTTCAGCGCCACAGCCATTTTCAGATAGCCCACAATAAAAAGGCTCTAGATGCATATATTGGTGTGAGAGCTAGTTCAATCAAGGAAACACTGCATGTTGGTGAAGGGCATGTTGAAGAAGGATCAGCCGAGTGGTTCTTGTGGGAGAACAACTCCATTTGGCTCACTAACTTCACACAACATCAGGCTTCCAAGCAGCTCTCAAGGAAACTCAGTTTTCACGCTATATGCTTAGTGCCCTTTGAGTGCATTATCTAGGAATGAACCTGGTAGAGCATCCCACACAAATGAATGCTCCACATGCGGGTTTCACATGCCACCAACTCCACATTGACAGACAACTTCAGCGCCACAGCCGTTTTCAGATAGCCCTCAATGCAAAGGCTCTAGACGCAAATATTGGTGTGAGAGCTAATTCAATCAAGGAAACAATGTATGTTGGTGAAGGGCATATTGAAGAAGGATCAGCCGAGTGGTTCTTGTGGGAGAACAACTCCATTTGGCTCACTAACTTCACACACCATCAGGCTTCCAAGCAGCTCTCAAGGAAACTCAGTTTTCACACTCTATGCTTAGTGCCCTTTGAGTGCATTATCTAGGAATGAACCTGGTAGAGCATCCCACACAAATGAATGCTCCACATGCGGGTTTCACATGCCACCAACTCCACATTGACAGACAACTTCAGCGCCACAGCCGTTTTCAGATAGCCCTCAATGCAAAGGCTCTAGACGCAAATATTGGTGTGAGAGCTAATTCAATCAAGGAAACAATGTATGTTGGTGAAGGGCATATTGAAGAAGGATCAGCCGAGTGGTTCTTGTGGGAGAACAACTCCATTTGGCTCACTAACTTCACACACCATCAGGCTTCCAAGCAGCTCTCAAGGAAACTCAGTTTTCACACTCTATGCTTAGTGCCCTTTGAGTGCCTAGGACTGAAATGAAGCTTGGTGAGCATCCCACACAAACGAATGCTCCACTTGCGGGTTTCACATGCCACCAACTCCACATTCACAGGCAACTTCAGTGCCACAGCCGTTTTCAGATAGCCCTCAATGCAAAGGCTCTAGACGCAAATATTGGTGTGAGAGCTAATTCAATCAAGGAAACACTGCATGTTGGTGAAAGGCATATGGAAGAAGAATCAGCCGAGTGGTTCTTGTGGGAGAACAACTCCATTTGGCTCACTAACTTCACACACCATCAGGCTTCCAAGCAGCTCTCAAGGAAACTCAGTTTTCACACTCTATGCTTAGTGCCCTTTGAGTGCATTATCTAGGAATGAACCTGGTAGAGCATCCCACACAAACGAATGCTCCACATGCGGGTTTCACATGCCACCAACTCCACATTCTCAGGCAACTTCAGCGCCACAGCCGTTTTCAGATAGCCCTCAATGCAAAGGCTCTAGACGCAAATATTGGTGTGAGAGCTAATTCAATCAAGGAAACACTGCATGTTGGTGAAGGGCATATTGAAGAAGGATCAGCCGAGTGGTTCTTGTGGGAGAACAACTCCATTTGGCTCACTAACTTCACACACCATCAGGCTTCCAAGCAGCTCTCAAGGAAACTCAGTTTTCACACTCTATGCTTAGTGCCCTTTGAGTGCATTATCTAGGAATGAACCTGGTACAGCATCCCACACAAACGAATGCTCCACTTGCGGGTTTCACATGCCACCAACTCAACATTCTCAGGCAACTTCAGTGCCACAGCCGTTTTCAGATAGCCCTCAATGCAAAGGCTCTAGACGCAAATATTGGTGTGAGAGCTAATTCAATCAAGGAAACACTGCATGTTGGTGAAGGGCATATTGAAGAAGGATCAGCCGAGTGCTTCTTGTGGGAGAACAACTCCATTTGGCTCAATAACTTCACACACCATCAGGCTTCCAAGCAGCTCTCAAGGAAACTCAGTTTTCACACTCTATGCTTAGTGCCCTTTGTATGCCTAGGACTGAAATGAAGCTTGGTCAGCATCCCACACAAACGAATGCTCCACTTGCGGGTTTCACATGCCACCAACTCAACATTCTCAGGCAACTTCAGCGCCACAGCCGTTTTCAGATAGCCCTCAATGCAAAGGCTCTAGACGCAAATATTGGTGTGAGATCTAATTCAATCAAGGAAACACTGCATGTTGGTGAAGGGCATATTGAAGAAGGATCAGCCGAGTGGTTCTTGTGGGAGAACAACTCCATTTGGCTCACTAACTTCACACACCATCAGGCTTCCAAGCAGCTCTCAAGGAAACTCAGTTTTCACACTCTATGCTTAGTGCCCTTTGTATGCCTAGGACTGAAATGAAGCTTGGTGAGCATCCCACACAAATGAATGCTCCACATGCGGGTTTCACATGCCACCAACTCCACATTCTCAGGCAACTTCAGCGCCACAGCCGTTTTCAGATAGCCCTCAATGCAAAGGCTCTAGACGCAAATATTGGTGTGAGAGCTAATTCAATCAAGGAAACACTGCATGTTGGTGAAGGGCATATTGAAGAAGGATCAGCTGAGTGGTTCTTGTGGGAGAACAACTCCAATTGGCTCACTAACTTCACACACCATCAGGCTTCCAAGCAGCTCTCAAGGAAACTGAGTTTTCACACTCTATGCTTAGTGCCCTTTGTGTGCCTAGGACTGAAATGAGGCCTGGTCAGCATCCCACACAAACGAATGCTCCACATGCGGGTTTCACATGCCACCAACTCCACATTCACAGGCAACTTCAGCGCCACAGCCGTTTTCAGATAGCCCTCAATGCAAAGGCTCTACACGCAAATATTGGTGTGAGAGCTAATTCAATCAAGGAAACACTGCATGTTGGTGAAGGGCATATTGAAGAAGAATCAGCCGAGTGGTTCTTGTGGGAGAACAACTCCATTTGGCTCACTAACTTCACACACCATCAGGCTTGCAAGCAACTCTCAAGGAAACTCACTTTTTACACTCTATGCTTAGTGCCCTTTGAGTGCATTATCTAGGAATGAACCTGGTAGAGCATCCCACACAAACGAATGCTCCACATGCGGGTTTCACATGCCACCAACTCCACATTCACAGGCAACTTCAGCGCCACAGCCGTTTTCAGATAGCCCTCAATGCAAAGGCTCTAGACGCAAATATTGGTGTGAGAGCTAATTCAATCAAGGAAACACTGCATGTTGGTGAAGGGCATATTGAAGAAGGATCAGCCGAGTGGTTCTTGTGGGAGAACAACTCCATTTGGCTCACTAACTTCACATACCATCAGGCTTCCAAGCAGCTCTCAAGGAAACTCAGTTTTCACATTCTATGCTTAGTGCCCTTTGAGTGCATTATCTAGGAATGAACTTGGTAGAGCATCCCACACAAACGAATGCTCCACATGCGGGTTTCACATGCCACCAACTCCACATTCACAGGCAACTTCAGAGCCACAGCCGTTTTCTGATAGTCCTCAATGCAAAGGCTCTAGACGCAAATATTGGTGTGAGAGCTAATTCAATCAAGGAAACACTGCATGTTGGTGAAGGGCATATTGAAGAAGAATCAGCCTAGTGGTTCTTGTGGGAGAACAACTCCATTTGGCTCACTAACTTCACACACCATCAGGCTTCCAAGCAGCTCTCAAGGAAACTCAGTTTTCACACTCTATGCTTAGTGCCCTTTGTGTGCCTAGGACTGAAATGAGGCATGGTCAGCATCCCACACAAACGAATGCTCCACATGCGGGTTTCACATGCCACCAACTCCACATTCACAGGCAACTTCAGCGCCACAGCCGTTTTCAGATAGCTCTCAATGCAAAGGCTCTAGACGCAAATATTGGTGTGAGAGCTAATTCAATCAAGGAAACACTGCATGTTGGTGAAGGGCATATTGAAGAAGGATCAGCCGAGTGGTTCTTGTGGGAGAACAACTCCATTTGGCTCACTAACTTCACACACCATCAGGCTTCCAAGCAGCTCTCAAGGAAACTCAGTTTTCACACTCTATGCTTAGTGCCCTTTGTGTGCCTAGGACTGAAATGAGGCTTGGTCAGCATCCCACACAAACGAATGCTCCACATGCGGGTTTCACATGCCACCAACTCCACATTCACAGGCAACTTCAGCGCCACAGCCGTTTTCAGATAGCTCTCAATGCAAAGGCTCTAGACGCAAATATTGGTGTGAGAGCTAATTCAATCAAGGAAACACTGCATGTTGGTGAAGGGCATATTGAAGAAGGATCAGCCGAGTGGTTCTTGTGGGAGAACAACTCCATTTGGCTCACTAACTTCACACACCATCAGGCTTCCAAGCAGCTCTCAAGGAAACTCAGTTTTCACACTCTATGCTTAGTGCCCTTTGAGTGCATTATCTGGGAATGAACCTGGTAGAGCAGCCCACACTAACGAATGCTCCACATGCGGGTTTCACATGCCACCAACTCCACATTCACAGGCAACTTCAGCACCACAGCCGTTTTCAGATAGCCCTCAATGCAAAGGCTCTAGACGCAAATATTGGTGTGAGAGCTAATTCAATCAAGGAAACACTGCATGTTGGTGAAGGGCATATTGAAGAAGGATCAGCCGAGTGGTTCTTGTGGGAGAACAACTCCATTTGGCTCACTAACTTCACACACCATCAGGCTTCCAAGCAGCTCTCAAGGAAACTCAGTTTTCACACTCTATGCTTAGTGCCCTTTGAGTGCATTATCTGGGAATGAACCTGGTAGAGCATCCCACACTAACGAATGCTCCACATGCGGGTTTCACATGCCACCAACTCCACATTCACAGGCAACTTCAGCAACAAAGCTGTTTTCAGATAGCCCTCAATGCAAAGGCTCTAGACGCAAATATTGGTGTGAGAGCTAATTTAATCAAGGAAACACTGCATGTTGGTGAAGGGCATATTGAACAGGATCAGCCGAGTGGTTCTTGTGGGAGAACAACTCCATTTGGCTCACTAACTTCACACACCATCAGGCTTCCAAGCAGCTCTCAAGGAAACTCAGTTTTCACACCCTATGCTTAGTGCCCTTTGTGTGCCTAGGACTGAAATGAGGCTTGGTCAGCATCCCACACAAACGAATGCTCCACATGCGGGTTTCACATGCCACCAACTCCACAATCACAGGCAACTTCAGAGCCACAGCCGTTTTCAGATAGCTCTCAATGCAAAGGCTCTAGACGCAAATATTGGTGTGAGAGCTAATTCAATCAAGGAAACACTGCATGTTGGTGAAGGGCATATTGAACAGGATCAGCCGAGTGGTTCTTGTGGGAGAACAACTCCATTTGGCTCACTAACTTCACACACCATCAGGCTTCCAAGCAGCTCTCAAGGAAACTCAGTTTTCACACTCTATGCTTAGTGCCCTTTGAGTGCATTATCTAGGAATGAACCTGGTAGAGCATCCCACACAAACCAATGCTCCACATGCGGGTTTCACATGCCACCAACTCCACATTCACAGGCAACTTCAGCGCCACAGCCATTTTCAGATAGCCCTCAATGCAAAGGCTCTAGATGCAAATATTGGTGTGAGAGCTAATTCAATCAAGGAAACACTGAATGTTGGTGAAGGGCATATTGAAGAAGGATCAGCAGAGTGTTTCTTGTGGGAGAACAACTCCATTTGGCTCACTAACTTCACACACCATCAGGCTTCCAAGCAGCTCTCAAGGAAACTCAGTTTTCACACTCTATGCTTAGTGCCCTTTGTATGCCTAGGACTGAAATGAAGCTTGGTCAGCATCCCACACTAACGAATGCTCCACATGCGGGTTTCACATGCCACCAACTCCACATTCACAGGCAACTTCAGCAACACAGCTGTTTTCAGATAGCCCTCAATGTAAAGGCTCTAGACGCAAATATTGGTGTGAGAGCTAATTCAATCAAGGAAACACTGCATGTTGGTGAAGGGCATATTGAACAGGATCAGCCGAGTGGTTCTTGTGGGAGAACAACTCCATTTGGCTCACTAACTTCACACACCATCAGGCTTCCAAGCAGCTCTCAAGGAAACTCAGTTTTCACACTCTATGCTTAGTGCCCTTTGAGTGCATTATCTAGGAATGAACCTGGTAGAGCATCCCACACAAACGAATGCTCCACATGCGGGTTTCACATGCCACCAACTCCACATTCACAGGCAACTTCAGCGCCACAGCCATTTTCAGATAGCCCTCAATGCAAAGGCTCTAGATGCAAATATTGGTGTGAGAGCTAATTCAATCAAGGAAACACTGAATGTTGGTGAAGGGCATATTGAAGAAGGATCAGCAGAGTGGTTCTTGTGGGAGAACAACTCCATTTGGCTCACTAACTTCACACACCATCAGGCTTCCAAGCAGCTCTCAAGGAAACTCAGTTTTCACACTCTATGCTTAGTGCCCTTTGAGTGCATTATCTGGGAATGAACCTGGTAGAGCATCCCACACAAACGAATGCTCCACATGCGGGTTTCACATGCCAAAAACTCCACATTCACAGGCAACTTCAGAGCCACAGCCGTTTTCAGATAGCCCTCAATGCAAAGGCTCTAGACGCAAATATTGGTGTGAGATCTAATTCAATCAAGGAAACACTGCACGTTGGTGAAGGGCATATTGAAGAAGAATCAGCCGAGTGGTTTTTGTGGGAGAACAACTCCATTTGGCTCACTAACTTCACACACCATCAGGCTTCCAAGCAGCTCTCAAGGAAACTCAGTTTTCACACTCTATGCTTAGTGCCCTTTGAGTGCATTATCTAGGAATGAACCTGGTGGAGAATCCCACACAAACGAGTGCTCCACATGCGGGTTTCACATGCCACCAACTCCACATTCACAGGCAACTTCAGCGCCACAGCCGTTTTCAGATAGCCCTCAATGCAAAGGCTCTAGACGCAAATATTGGTGTGAGAGCTAATTCAATCAAGGAAACACTGCATGTTGGTGAAGGGCATATTGAAGAAGGATCAGCAGAGTGGTTCTTGTGGGAGAACAACTCCATTTGACTCACTAACTTCACACACCATCAGGCTTCCAAGCAGCTCTCAAGGAAACTCAGTTTTCACACTCTATGCTTAGTGCCCTTTGAGTGCTTTATCTAGGAATGAACCTGGTAGAGCATCCCACACAAACGAATGCTCCACATGCGGGTTTCACATGCCACCAACTCCACATTCACAGGCAACTTCAGCGCCACAGCCGTTTTCAGATAGCCCTCAATGCAAAGGCTCTAGACGCAAATATTGGTGTGAGAGCTAATTCAATCAAGGAAACACTGCATGTTGGTGAAGGGCATATTGAAGAAGAATCAGCCGAGTGGTTCTTGTGGGAGAACAACTCCATTTGGCTCACTAACTTCACACACCATCAGGCTTCCAAGCAGCTCTCAAGGAAACTCAGTTTTCACACTCTATGCTTAGTGCCCTTTGTGTGCCTAGGACTGAAATGAGGCTTGGTCAGCTTCCCACACAAACGAATGCTCCACATGCGGGTTTCACATGCCACCAACTCCACATTCACAGGCAACTTCAGTGCCACAGCCGTTTTCAGATAGCTCTCAATGCAAAGGCTCTAGACGCAAATATTGGTGTGAGAGCTAATTCAATCAAGGAAAGACTGCATGTTGGTGAAGGGCATATTGAAGAAGGATCAGCCGAGTGGTTCTTGTGGGAGAACAACTCCATTTGGCTCACTAACTTCACACACCATCAGGCTTCCAAGCAGCTCTCAAGGAAACTCAGTTTTCACACTCTATGCTTAGTGCCCTTTGAGTGCATTATCTGGGAATGAACCTGGTAGAGCAGCCCACACTAACGAATGCTCCACATGCGGGTTTCACATGCCACCAACTCCACATTCACAGGCAACTTCAGCGCCACAGCCGTTTTCAGATAGCTCTCAATGCAAAGGCTCTAGACGCAAATATTGGTGTGAGAGCTAATTCAATCAAGGAAACACTGCATGTTGGTGAAGGGCATATTAAAGAAGGATCAGCCGAGTGGTTCTTGTGGGAGAACAACTCCATTTGGCTCACTAACTTCACACACCATCAGGCTTCCAAGCAGCTCTCAAGGAAACTCAGTTTTCACACTCTATGCTTAGTGCCCTTTGAGTGCATTATCTAGGAATGAACCTGGTAGAGCATCCCACACAAACGAATGCTCCACATGCGGGTTTCACATGCCACCAACTCCACATTCACAGGCAACTTCAGCGCCACAGCCGTTTTCAGATAGCCCTCAATGCAAAGGCTCTAGACGCAAATATTGGTGTGAGAGCTAATTCAATCAAGGAAACACTGCATGTTGGTGAAGGGCATATTGAAAAGGATCAGCCGAGTGGTTCTTGTGGGAGAACAACTCCATTTGGCTCAATAACTTCACACACCATCAGGCTTCCAAGCAGCTCTCAAGGAAACTCAGTTTTCACACTCTATGCTTAGTGCCCTTTGAGTGCATTATCTGGGAATGAACCTGGTAGAGCATCCCACACTAACGAATGCTCCACATGCGGGTTTCACATACCATCAACTCCACATTCACAGGCAACTTCAGCAACACAGCTGTTTTCAGATAGCCCTCAATGCAAAGGCTCTAGATGCAAATATTGGTGTGAGAGCTAATTCAATCAAGGAAACACTGCATGTTGCTGAAGGGCATATTGAAGAAGAATCAGCCGAGTGGTTCTTGTGGGACAACAACTCCATTTGGCTTACTAACTTCACACACCATCAGGCTTCCAAGCAGCTCTCAAGGAAACTCAGTTTTCACACTCTATGCTTAGTGCCCTTTGTGTGCCTAGGACTGAAATGAGGCTTGGTAGAGCATCCCACACAAACGAATGCTCCACATGCGGGTTTCACATGCCACCAACTCCACATTCACAGGCAACTTCAGAGCCACAGCCGTTTTCAGATAGCCCTCAATGCAAAGGCTCTAGACGCAAATATTGGTGTGAGAGCTAATTCAATCAAGGAAACAGTGCATGTTGGTGAAGGCCATTTTGAAGAAGGATCAGCCGAGTGGTTCTTGTGAGAGAACAACTCCATTTGGCTCACTAACTTCACACACCATCAGGCTTCCAAGCAGCTCTCAAGGAAACTTCGTTTTCACACTCTATGCTTAGTGCCCTTTGAGTGCATTATCTAGGAATGAACCTGGTATTGCATCCCACACAAACGAATGCTCCACATGCGGGTTTCACATGCCACCAACTCCACATTGACAGGCAACTTCAGCGCCACAGCCGTTTTCAGATAGCCCTCAATGCAAAGGCTCTAGACGCAAATATTGGTGTGAGAGCTAATTCAATCAAGGAAACACTGCATGTTGGTGAAGGGCATATTGAAGAAGAATCAGCCGAGTGGTTCTTGTGGGAGAACAACTCCATTTGGCTCACTAACTTCACACACCATCAGGCTTCCAAGCAGCTCTCAAGGAAACTCAGTTTTCACACTCTATGCTTAGTGCCCTTTGAGTGCATTATCTGGGAATGAACCTGGTAGAGCATCCCACACTAACGAATGCTCCACATGCGGGTTTCACATGCCACCAACTCCACATTCACAGGCAACTTCAGCAACAAAGCTGTTTTCAGATAGCCCTCAATGCAAAGGCTCTAGACGCAAATATTGGTGTGAGAGCTAATTCAATCAAGGAAACACTGCATGTTGGTGAAGGGCATATTGAACAGGATCAGCCGAGTGGTTCTTGTGGGAGAACAACTCCATTTGGCTCACTAACTTCACACAACACCATCAGGCTTACAAGCAGCTCTCAAGGAAACTCAGTTTTCACACTCTATGCTTAGTGCCCTTTGAGTGCATTATCTGGGAATGAACCTGGTAGAGCATCCCACACTAACGAATGCTCCACATGCGGGTTTCACATGCCACCAACTCCACATTCACAGGCAACTTCAGCGCCACAGCCGTTTTCAGATAGCCCTCAATGCAAAGGCTCTAGATGCAAATATTGGTGTGAGAGCTAATTCAATCAAGGAAACACTGCATGTTGGTGAAGGGCATATTGAACAGGATCAGCCGAGTGGTTCTTGTGGGAGAACAACTCCATTTGGCTCACTAACTTCACACACCATCAGGCTTCCAAGCAGCTCTCAAGGAAACTCAGTTTTCACACTCTATGCTTAGTGCCCTTTGAGTGCATTATCTAGGAATGAACCTGGTAGAGCATCCCACACAAACCAATGCTCCACATGCGGGTTTCACATGCCACCAACTCCACATTCTCAGGCAACTTCAGCGCCACAGCCATTTTCAGATAGCCCTCAATGCAAAGGCTCTAGATGCAAATATTGGTGTGAGAGCTAATTCAATCAAGGAAACACTGAATGTTGGTGAAGGGCATATTGAAGAAGGATCAGCAGAGTGTTTCTTGTGGGAGAACAACTCCATTTGGCTCACTAACTTCACACACCATCAGGCTTCCAAGCAGCTCTCAAGGAAACTCAGTTTTCACACTCTATGCTTAGTGCCCTTTAAGTGCCTAGGACTGAAATGAAGCTTGGTCAGCATCCCACACTAACGAATGCTCCACATGCGGGTTTCACATGCCACCAACTCCACATTCACAGGCAACTTCAGCAACACAGCTGTTTTCAGATAGCCCTCAATGCAAAGGCTCTAGACGCAAATATTGGTGTGAGAGCTAATTCAATCAAGGAAAGACTGCATGTTGGTGAAGGGCATATTGAACAGGATCAGCCGAGTGGTTCTTGTGGGAGAACAACTCCATTTGGCTCACTAACTTCACACACCATCAGGCTTCCAAGCAGCTCTCAAGGAAACTCAGTTTTCACACTCTATGCTTAGTGCCCTTTGAGTGCATTATCTAGGAATGAACCTGGTAGAGCATCCCACACAAACGAATGCTCCACATGCGGGTTTCACATGCCACCAACTCCACATTCACAGGCAACTTCAGCGCCACAGCCATTTTCAGATAGCCCTCAATGCAAAGGCTCTAGATGCAAATATTGGTGTGAGAGCTAATTCAATCAAGGAAACACTGAATGTTGGTGAAGGGCATATTGAAGAAGGATCAGCAGAGTGGTTCTTGTGGGAGAACAACTCCATTTGGCTCACTAACTTCACACACCATCAGGCTTCCAAGCAGCTCTCAAGGAAACTCAGTTTTCACACTCTATGCTTAGTGCCCTTTGAGTGCATTATCTAGGAATGAACCTGGTAGAGCATCCCACACAAACGAATGCTCCACATGCGGGTTTCACATGCCACCAACTCCACATTCACAGGCAACTTCAGAGCCACAGCCGTTTTCAGATAGCCCTCAATGCAAAGGCTCTAGACGCAAATATTGGTGTGAGATCTAATTCAATCAAGGAAACACTGCATGTTGGTGAAGGGCATATTGAAGAAGAATCAGCCGAGTGGTTTTTGTGGGAGAACAACTCCAATTGGCTCACTAACTTCACACACCATCAGGCTTCCAAGCAGCTCTCAAGGAAACTCAGTTTTCACACTCTATGCTTAGTGCCCTTTGAGTGCATTATCTAGGAATGAACCTGGTGGAGAATCCCACACAAACGAGTGCTCCACATGCGGGTTTCACATGCCACCAACTCCACATTCACAGGCAACTTCAGCGCCACAGCCGTTTTCAGATAGCCCTCAATGCAAAGGCTCTAGACGCAAATATTGGTGTGAGAGCTAATTCAATCAAGGAAACACTGCATGTTGGTGAAGGGCATATTGAAGAAGGATCAGCAGAGTGGTTCTTGTGGGAGAACAACTCCATTTGACTCACTAACTTCACACACCATCAGGCTTCCAAGCAGCTCTCAAGGAAACTCAGTTTTCACACTCTATGCTTAGTGCCCTTTGAGTGCATTATCTAGGAATGAACCTGGTAGAGCATCCCACACAAACGAATGCTCCACATGCGGGTTTCACATGCCACCAACTCCACATTCACAGGCAACTTCAGCGCCACAGCCGTTTTCAGATAGCCCTCAATGCAAAGGCTCTAGACGCAAATATTGGTGTGAGAGCTAATTCAATCAAGGAAACACTGCATGTTGGTGAAGGGCATATTGAAGAAGAATCAGCCGAGTGGTTCTTGTGGGAGAACAACTCCATTTGGCTCACTAACTTCACACACCATCAGGCTTCCAAGCAGCTCTCAAGGAAACTCAGTTTTCACACTCTATGCTTAGTGCCCTTTGTGTGCCTAGGACTGAAATGAGGCTTGGTCAACATCCCACACAAACGAATGCTCCACATGCGGGTTTCACATGCCACCAACTCCACATTCACAGGCAACTTCAGCGCCACAGCCGTTTTCAGATAGCCCTCAATGCAAAGGCTCTAGACGCAAATATTGGTGTGAGAGCTAATTCAATCAAGGAAACACTGCATGTTGGTGAAGGGCATATTGAAGAAGGATCAGCCGAGTGGTTCTTGTGGGAGAACAACTCCATTTGGCTCACTAACTTCACACAACATCAGGCTTCCAAGCAGCTCTCAAGGAAACTCAGTTTTCACACTCTATGCTTAGTGCCCTTTGAGTGCATTATCTGGGAATGAACCTGGTAGAGCATCCCACACAAACGAATGCTCCACATGCGGGTTTCACATGCCACCAACTCCACATTCACAGGCAACTTCAGCAACACAGCTGTTTTCAGATAGCCCTCAATGCAAAGGCTCTAGACGCAAATATTGGTGTGAGAGCTAATTCAATCAAGGAAACACTGCATGTTGGTGAAGGGCATATTGAACAGGATCAGCCGAGTGGTTCTTGTGGGAGAACAACTCCATTTGGCTCACTAACTTCACACACCATCAGGCTTCCAAGCAGCTCTCAAGGAAACTCAGTTTTCACACTCTATGCTTAGTGCCCTTTGAGTGCATTATCTAGGAATGAACCTGGTAGAGCATCCCACACAAACGAATGCTCCACATGCGGGTTTCACATGCCACCAACTCCACATTCCCAGGCAACTTCAGCGCCACAGCCATTTTCAGATAGCCCTCAATGCAAAGGCTCTAGATGCAAATATTGGTGTGAGAGCTAATTCAATCAAGGAAACACTGAATGTTGGTGAAGGGCATATTGAAGAAGGATCAGCAGAGTGTTTCTTGTGGGAGAACAACTCCATTTGGCTCACTAACTTCACACACCATCAGGCTTCCAAGCAGCTCTCAAGGAAACTCAGTTTTCACACTCTATGCTTAGTGCCCTTTAAGTGCCTAGGACTGAAATGAAGCTTGGTCAGCATCCCACACAAACGAATGCTCCACATGCGGGTTTCACATGCCACCAACTCCACATTCACAGGCAACTTCAGCAACACAGCCGTTTTCAGATAGCCCTCAATGCAAAGGCTCTAGACGCAAATATTGGTGTGAGAGCTAATTCAATCAAGGAAACACTGCATGTTGGTGAAGGGCATATTGAACAGGATCAGCCGAGTGGTTCTTGTGGGAGAACAACTCCATTTGGCTCACTAACTTCACACACCATCAGGCTTCCAAGCAGCTCTCAAGGAAACTCAGTTTTCACACTCTATGCTTAGTGCCCTTTGAGTGCATTATCTAGGAATGAACCTGGTAGAGCATCCCACACAAACGAATGCTCCACATGCGGGTTTCACATGCCACCAACTCCACATTCACAGGCAACTTCAGCGCCACAGCCATTTTCAGATAGCCCTCAATGCAAAGGCTCTAGATGCAAATATTGGTGTGAGAGCTAATTCAATCAAGGAAACACTGAATGTTGGTGAAGGGCATATTGAAGAAGGAGCAGCAGAGTGGTTCTTGTGGGAGAACAACTCCATTTGGCTCACTAACTTCACACACCATCCGGCTTCCAAGCAGCTCTCAAGGAAACTCAGTTTTCACACTCTATGCTTAGTGCCCTTTGAGTGCATTATCTAGGAATGAACCTGGTAGAGCATCCCACACAAACGAATGCTCCACATGCGGGTTTCACATGCCACCAACTCCACATTCACAGGCAACTTCAGAGCCACAGCCGTTTTCAGATAGCCCTCAATGCAAAGCCTCTAGACGCAAATATTGGTGTGAGATATAATTCAATCAAGGAAACACTGCATGTTGGTGAAGGGCATATTGAAGAAGAATCAGCCGAGTGGTTTTTGTGGGAGAACAACTCCAATTGGCTCACTAACTTCACACACCATCAGGCTTCCAAGCAGCTCTCAAGGAAACTCAGTTTTCACACTCTATGCTTAGTGCCCTTTGAGTGCATTATCTAGGAATGAACCTGGTGGAGAATCCCACACAAACGAGTGCTCCACATGCGGGTTTCACATGCCACCAACTCCACATTCACAGGCAACTTCAGCGCCACAGCCGTTTTCAGATAGCCCTCAATGCAAAGGCTCTAGACGCAAATATTGGTGTGAGAGCTAATTCAATCAAGGAAACACTGCATGTTGGTGAAGGGCATATTGAAGAAGGATCAGCAGAGTGGTTCTTGTGGGAGAACAACTCCATTTGACTCACTAACTTCACACACCATCAGGCTTCCAAGCAGCTCTCAAGGAAACTCAGTTTTCACACTCTATGCTTAGTGCCTTTTGAGTGCATTATCTAGGAATGAACCTGGTAGAGCATCCCACACAAACGAATGCTCCACATGCGGGTTTCACATGCCACCAACTCCACATTCACAGGCAACTTCAGCGCCACAGCCGTTTTCAGATAGCCCTCAATGCAAAGGCTCTAGACGCAAATATTGGTGTGAGAGCTAATTCAATCAAGGAAACACTGCATGTTGGTGAAGGGCATATTGAAGAAGAATCAGCCGAGTGGTTCTTGTGGGAGAACAACTCCATTTGGCTCACTAACTTCACACACCATCAGGCTTCCAAGCAGCTCTCAAGGAAACTCAGTTTTCACACTCTATGCTTAGTGCCCTTTGAGTGCATTATCTGGGAATGAACCTGGTAGAGCATCCCACACTAACGAATGCTCCACATGCGGGTTTCACATGCCACCAATTCCACATTCACAGGCAACTTCAGCGCCACAGCCGTTTTCAGATAGCCCTCAATGCAAAGGCTCTAGACGCAAATATTGGTGTGAGAGCTAATTCAATCAAGGAAACACTGCATGTTGGTGAAGGGCATATTGAAGAAGGATCAGCCGAGTGGTTCTTGTGGGAGAACAACTCCATTTGGCTCACTAACTTCACACAACATCAGGCTTCCAAGCAGCTCTCAAGGAAACTCAGTTTTCACACTCTATGCTTAGTGCCCTTTGAGTGCATTATCTGGGAATGAACCTGGTAGAGCATCCCACACAAATGAATGCTCCACATGCGGGTTTCACATGCCACCAACTCCACATTCACAGGCAACTTCAGCAACACAGCTGTTTTCAGATAGCCCTCAATGCAAAGGCTCTAGACGCAAATATTGGTGTGAGAGCTAATTCAATCAAGGGAACACTGCATGTTGGTGAAGGGCATATTGAACAGGATCAGCCGAGTGGTTCTTGTGGGAGAACAACTCCATTTGGCTCACTAACTTCACACACCATCAGGCTTCCAAGCAGCTCTCAAGGAAACTCAGTTTTCACACTCTATGCTTAGTGCCCTTTGAGTGCATTATCTAGGAATGAACCTGGTAGAGCATCCCACACAAACGAATGCTCCACATGCGGCTTTCACATGCCACCAACTCCACATTCCCAGGCAACTTCAGCGCCACAGCCATTTTCAGATAGCCCTCAATGCAAAGGCTCTAGACGCAAATATTGGTGTGAGAGCTAATTCAATCAAGGAAACACTGAATGTTGGTGAAGGGCATATTGAAGAAGGATCAGCCGAGTGGTTCTTGTGGGAGAACAACTCCATTTGGCTCACTAACTTCACACACCATCAGGCTTCCAAGCAGCTCTCAAGGAAACTCAGTTTTCACACTCTATGCTTAGTGCCCTTTGAGTGCCTAGGACTGAAATGAAGCTTGGTCAGCATCCCACACAAACGAATGCTCCACATGCGGGTTTCACATGCCACCAACTCCACATTCACAGGCAACTTCAGCGCCACAGCCGTATTCAGATAGCCCTCAATGCAAAGGCTCTAGACGCAAATATTGGTGTGAGAGCTAATTCAATCAAGGAAACACTGCATGTTGGTGAAGGGCATATTGAAGAAGGATCAGCCGAGTGGTTCTTGTGGGAGAACAACTCCATTTGGCTCACTAACTTCACACAACATCAGGCTTCCAAGCAGCTCTCAAGGAAACTCAGTTTTCACACTCTATGCTTAGTGCCCTTTGAGTGCATTATCTGGGAATGAACCTGGTAGAGCATCCCACACAAATGAATGCTCCACATGCGGGTTTCACATGCCACCAACTCCACATTCACAGGCAACTTCAGCAACACAGCTGTTTTCAGATAGCCCTCAATGCAAAGGCTCTAGACGCAAATATTGGTGTGAGAGCTAATTCAATCAAGGGAACACTGCATGTTGGTGAAGGGCATATTGAACAGGATCAGCCGAGTGGTTCTTGTGGGAGAACAACTCCATTTGGCTCACTAACTTCACACACCATCAGGCTTCCAAGCAGCTCTCAAGGAAACTCAGTTTTCACACTCTATGCTTAGTGCCCTTTGAGTGCATTATCTAGGAATGAACCTGGTAGAGCATCCCACACAAACGAATGCTCCACATGCGGCTTTCACATGCCACCAACTCCACATTCCCAGGCAACTTCAGCGCCACAGCCATTTTCAGATAGCCCTCAATGCAAAGGCTCTAGACGCAAATATTGGTGTGAGAGCTAATTCAATCAAGGAAACACTGAATGTTGGTGAAGGGCATATTGAAGAAGGATCAGCCGAGTGGTTCTTGTGGGAGAACAACTCCATTTGGCTCACTAACTTCACACACCATCAGGCTTCCAAGCAGCTCTCAAGGAAACTCAGTTTTCACACTCTATGCTTAGTGCCCTTTGAGTGCCTAGGACTGAAATGAAGCTTGGTCAGCATCCCACACAAACGAATGCTCCACATGCGGGTTTCACATGCCACCAACTCCACATTCACAGGCAACTTCAGCGCCACAGCCGTATTCAGATAGCCCTCAATGCAAAGGCTCTAGACGCAAATATTGGTGTGAGAGCTAATTCAATCAAGGAAACACTGCATGTTGGTGAAGGGCATATTGAAGAAGGATCAGCCGAGTGGTTCTTGTGGGAGAACAACTCCATTTGGCTCACTAACTTCACACACCATCAGGCTTCCAAGCAGCTCTCAAGGAAACTCAGTTTTCACACTCTATGCTTAGTGCCCTTTGAGTGCATTATCTAGGAATGAACCTGGTAGAGCATCCCACACAAACGAATGCTCCACATGCGGGATTCACATGCCACCAACTCCACATTCACAGGCAACTTCAGCAACACAGCTGTTTTCAGATAGCCCTCAATGCAAAGGCTCTAGACGCAAATATTGGTGTGAGAGCTAATTCAATCAAGGAAACAGTGCATGTTGGTGAAGGGCATATTGAAGAAGGATCAGCCGAGTGGTTCTTGTGGGAGAACAACTCCATTTGGCTCACTAACTTCACACACCATCAGGCTTCCAAGCAGCTCTCAAGGAAACTCAGTTTTCACACTCTATGCTTAGTGCCCTTTGAGTGCATTATCTAGGAATGAACCTGGTAGAGCATCCCACACAAACGAATGCTCCACATGCGGGTTTCACATGCCACCAACTCCACATTCACAGGCAACTTCAGCAACACAGCTGTTTTCAGATAGCCCTCAATGCAAAGGCTCTAGACGCAAATATTGGTGTGAGAGATAATTCAATCAAGGGAACACTGCATGTTGGTGAAGGGCATATTGAAGAAGAATCAGCCGAGTGGTTCTTGTGGGAGAACAACTCCATTTGGCTCACTAACTTCACACACCATCAGGCTTCCAAGCAGCTCTCAAGGAAACTCAGTTTTCACACTCTATGCTTAGTGCCCTTTGAGTGCATTATCTAGGAATGAACCTCGTGGAGAATCCCACACACACGAGTGCTCCACATGCGGGTTTCACATGCCACCAACTCCACATTCACAGGCAACTTCAGCGCCAGAGCCGTATTCAGATAGCCCTCAATGCAAAGGCTCTAGACGCAAATATTGGTGTGAGAGCTAATTCAATCAAGGAAACACTGCATGTTGGTGAAGGGCATATTGAAGAAGGATCAGCAGAGTGGTTCTTGTGGGAGAACAACTCCATTTGACTCACTAACTTCACACACCATCAGGCTTCCAAGCAGCTCTCAAGGAAACTCAGTTTTCACACTCTATGCTTAGTGCCCTTTGAGTGCATTATCTAGGAATGAACCTGGTAGAGCATCCCACACAAACGAATGCTCCACATGCGGGTTTCACATGCCACCAACTCCACATTCACAGGCAACTTCAGCGCCACAGCCGTTTTCAGATAGCCCTCAATGCAAAGGCTCTAGACGCAAATATTGGTGTGAGAGCTAATTCAATCAAGGGAACACTGCATGTTGGTGAAGGGCATATTGAAGAAGAATCAGCCGAGTGGCTCTTGTGGGAGAACAACTCCATTTGGCTCACTAACTTCACACACCATCAGGCTTCCAAGCAGCTCTCAAGGAAACTCAGTTTTCACACTCTATGCTTAGTGCCCTTTGTGTGCCTAGGACTGAAATGAGGCTTGGTCAGCATCCCACACAAACGAATGCTCCACATGCGGGTTTCACATGCCACCAACTCCACATTCACAGGCAACTTCAGTGCCACAGCCGTTTTCAGATAGCTCTCAATGCAAAGGCTCTAGACGCAAATATTGGTGTGAGAGCTAATTCAATCAAGGAAACAGTGCATGTTGGTGAAGGGCATATTGAAGAAGGATCAGCCGAGTGGTTCTTGTGGGAGAACAACTCCATTTGGCTCACTAACTTCACACACCATCAGGCTTCCAAGCAGCTCTCAAGGAAACTCAGTTTTCACACTCTATGCTTAGTGTCCTTTGAGTGCATTATCTAGCAATGAACCTGGTAGAGCATCCCACACAAACGAATGCTCCACATGCGGGTTTCACATGCCACCAACTCCACATTCACAGGCAACTTCAGAGCCACAGCCGTTTTCAGATAGCCCTCAATGCAAAGGCTCTAGACGCAAATATTGGTGTGAGAGCTAATTCAATCAAGGAAACACTGCATGTTGGTGAAGGGCATATTGAAGAAGAATCAGCCGAGTGGTTCTTGTGGGAGAACAACTCCATTTGGCTCACTAACTTCAAACACCATCAGGCTTACAAGCAGCTCTCAAGGAAACTCAGTTTTCACACTCTATGCTTAGTGCCCTTTGAGTGCATTATCTAGGAATGAACCTGGTGGAGAATCCCACACACACGAATGCTCCACATGCGGGTTTCACATGCCACCAACTCCACATTCACAGGCAACTTCAGCGCCACAGCCGTTTTCAGATAGCCCTCAATGCAAAGGCTCTAGACGCAAATATTGGTGTGAGAGCTAATTCAATCAAGGAAACACTGCATGTTGGTGAAGGGCATATTGAAGAAGGATCAGCAGAGTGGTTCTTGTGGGAGAACAACTCCATTTGGCTCACTAACTTCACACACCATCAGGCTTCCAAGCAGCTCTCAAGGAAACTCAGTTTTCACACTCTATGCTTAGTGCCCTTTGAGTGCATTATCTAGGAATGAACCTGGTAGAGCATCCCACACAAACGAATGCTCCACATGCGGGTTTCACATGCCACCAACTCCACATTCACAGGCAACTTCAGCGCCACAGCCGTTTTCAGATAGCCCTCAATGCAAAGGCTCTAGACGCAAATATTGGTGTGAGAGCTAATTCAATCAAGGAAACACTGCATGTTGGTGAAGGGCATATTGAAGAAGGATCAGCCGAGTGGTTCTTGTGGGAGAACAACTCCATTTGGCTCACTAACTTCACACACCATCAGGCTTCCAAGCAGCTCTCAAGGAAACTCAGTTTTCACACTCTATGCTTAGTGCCCTTTGAGTGCATTATCTGGGAATGAACCTGGTAGAGCATCCCACACAAACGAATGCTCCACATGCGGGTTTCACATGCCACCAACTCCACATTCACAGGCAACTTCAGCAACACAGCTGTTTTCAGATAGCCCTCAATGCAAAGGCTCTAGACGCAAATATTGGTGTGAGAGCTAATTCAATCAAGGAAACACTGCATGTTGGTGAAGGGCATATTGAAAAGGATCAGCCGAGTGGTTCTTGTGGGAGAACAACTCCATTTGGCTCACTAACTTCACACACCATCAGGCTTCCAAGCAGCTCTCAAGGAAACTCAGTTTTCACACTCTATGCTTAGTGCCCTTTGAGTGCCTAGGACTGAAATGAAGCTTGGTCAGCATCCCACACAAACGAATGCTCCACATGCGGGTTTCACATGCCACCAACTCCACATTCACAGGCAACTTCAGCGCCACAGCCTTTTTCAGATAGCCCTCAATGCAAAGGCTCTAGACGCAAATATTGGTGTGAGAGCTAATTCAATCAAGGAAACAGTGCATGTTGGTGAAGGGCATATTGAAGAAGGATCAGCCGAGTGGTTCTTGTGGGAGAACAACTCCATTTGGCTCACTAACTTCACACACCATCAGGCTTCCAAGCAGCTCTCAAGGAAACTCAGTTTTCACACTCTATGCTTAGTGCCCTTTGAGTGCATTATCTAGGAATGAACCTGGTAGAGCATCCCACACAAACGAATGCTCCACATGCGGGTTTCACATGCCACCAACTCCACATTCACAGGCAACTTCAGCGCCACAGCCGTTTTCAGATAGCCCTCAATGCAAAGGCTCTAGACTCAAATATTGGTGTGAGAGCTAATTCAATCAAGGAAACACTGCATGTTGGTGAAGGGCATATTGAAGAAGGATCAGCAGAGTGGTTCTTGTGGGAGAACAACTCCATTTGGCTCACTAACTTCACACACCATCAGGCTTCCAAGCAGCTCTCAAGGAAACTCAGTTTTCACACTCTATGCTTAGTGCCCTTTGAGTGCATTATCTAGGAATGAACCTCGTAGAGCATCCCACACAAACGAATGCTCCACATGC
>NW_026698899.1:0-26342 GCF_030435755.1 Ochotona princeps | reverse complement strand
TGAGCATCCCACACAAACGAATGCTCCACATGCGGGTTTCACATGCCACCAACTCCACATTCACAGGCAACTTCAGCGCCACAGCCGTTTTCAGATAGCCCTCAATGCAAAGGCTCTAGACGCCAATATTGGTGTGAGAGCTAATTCAATCAAGGAAACACTGCATGTTGGTGAAGGGCATATTGAAGAAGGATCAGCCGAGTGGTTTTTTGTGGGAGAACAACTCCATTTGGCTCACTAACTTCACACACCATCAGGCTTCCAAGCAGCTCTCAAGGAAACTAAGTTTCACACTCTATGCTTAGTGCCCTTTGAGTGCCTAGGACTGAAATGAAGCTTGGAGAGAGAGCATCCCACACAAACGAATGCTCCACATGCGGGTTTCACATGCCACCAACTCCACATTCACAGGCAACTTCAGCGCCACAGCCGTTTTCAGATAGCCCTCAATGCAAAGGCTCTAGACGCAAATATTGGTGTGAGAGCTAATTCAATCAAGGAAACACTGCATGTTGGTGAAGGGCATATTGAAGAAGGATCAGCCGAGTGGTTCTTGTGGGAGAACAACTCCATTGGCTCACTAACTTCACACACCATCAGGCTTCCAAGCAGCTCTCAAGGAACTCAGTTTTCACACTCTATGCTTAGTGCCCTTTGAGTGCATTATCTAGAATGAACCTGGTAGAGCATCCCACACAAACGAATGCTCCACATGCGGGTTTCACATGCACCAACTCCACATTCACAGGCAACTTCAGCGCCACAGCCGTTTTCAGATAGCCCTCAATGCAAAGGCTCTAGACGCCAATATTGGTGTGAGAGCTAATTCAATCAAGGAAACACTGCATGTTGGTGAAGGGCATATTGAAGAAGGATCAGCCAAGTGGTTCTTGTGGAGAGAACAACTCCATTTGGCTCACTAACTTCACACACCATCAGGCTTCCAAGCAGCTCTCAAGGAACTCAGTTTCACACTCTATGCTTAGTGCCCTTTGAGTGCATTATCTAGGAATGAACCTGGTAGAGCATCCCACACAAACGAATGCTCCACATGCCGGTTTCACATGCCACCAACTCCACATTCACAGGCAACTTCAGCGCCACAGCCGTTTTCAGATAGCCCTCAATGCAAAGGCTCTAGACGCAAATATTGGTGTGAGAGCTAATTCAATCAAGGAAACACTGCATGTTGGTGAAGGGCATATTGAAGAAGGATCAGCCGAGTGGTTCTTGTGGAGAACAACTCCATTTGGCTCACTAACTTCACACACCACCAGGCTTCCAAGCAGCTCTCAAGGAAACTCAGTTTTCACACTCTATGCTTAGTGCCCTTTGAGTGCCTAGGACTGAAATGAAGCTTGGTTAGCATCCCACACAAACGAATGCTCCACATGCGGGTTTCACATGCCACCAACTCCACATTGACAGGCAACTTCAGCGCCACAGCCGTTTTCAGATAGCCCTCAATGCAAAGGCTCTAGACGCCAATATTGGTGTGAGAGCTAATTCAATCAAGGAAACACTGCATGTTGGTGAAGGGCATATTGAAGAAGGATCAGCCGAGTGGTTCTTGTGGGAGAACAACTCCATTTGGCTCACTAACCTCACACACCATCAGGCTTCCAAGCAGCTCTCAAGGAAACTCAGTTTTCACACTCTATGCTTAGTGCCCTTTGAGTGCATTATCTAGGAATGAACCTGGTAGAGCATCCCACACAAACGAATGCTCCACATGCGGGTTTCACATGCCACCAACTCCACATTCACAGGCAACTTCAGCGCCACAGCCGTTTTCAGATAGCCCTCAATGCAAAGGCTCTAGACGCAAATATTGGTGTGAGAGCTAATTCAATCAAGGAAACACTGCATGTTGGTGAAGGGCATATTGAAGAAGGATCAGCCGAGTGGTTCTTGTGGGAGAACAACTCCATTTGGCTCACTAACTTCACACACCATCAGGCTTCCAAGCAGCTCTCAAGGAAACTCAGTTTTCACACTCTATGCTTAGTGCCCTTTGAGTGCATTATCTAGGAATGAACCTGGTAGAGCATCCCACACAAACGAATGCTCCACATGCGGGTTTCACATGCCACCAACTCCACATTCACAGGCAACTTCAGCGCCACAGCCGTTTTCAGATAGCCCTCAATGCAAAGGCTCTAGACGCAAATATTGGTGTGAGAGCTAATTCAATCAAGGAAACACTGCATGTTGGTGAAGGGCATATTGAAGAAGGATCAGCCGAGTGGTTCTTGTGGGAGAACAACTCCATTTGGCTCACTAACTTCACACACCATCAGGCTTCCAAGCAGCTCTCAAGGAAACTCAGTTTTCACACTCTATGCTTAGTGCCCTTTGAGTGCCTAGGACTGAAATGAAGCTTGGAGAGCATCCCACACAAACGAATGCTCCACATGCGGGTTTCACATGACACCAACTCCACATTCACAGGCAACTTCAGCGCCACAGCCGTTTTCAGATAGCCCTCAATGCAAAGGCTCTAGACGCAAATATTGGTGTGAGAGCTAATTCAATCAAGGAAACACTGCATGTTGGTGAAGGGCATATTGAAGAAGGATCAGCCGAGTGGTTCTTGTGGGAGAACAACTCCATTTGGCTCACTAACCTCACACACCATCAGGCTTCCAAGCAGCTCTCAAGGAAACTCAGTTTTCACACTCTATGCTTAGTGCCCTTTGAGTGCATTATCTAGGAATGAACCTGGTAGAGCATCCCACACAAACGAATGCTCCACATGCGGGTTTCACATGCCACCAACTCCACATTGACAGGCAACTTCAGCGCCACAGCCGTTTTCAGATAGCCCTCAATGCAAAGGCTCTAGATGCAAATATTGGTGTGAGAGCTAATTCAATCAAGGAAACACTGCATGTTGGTGAAGGGCATATTGAAGAAGGATCAGCCGAGTGGTTCTTGTGGGAGAACAACTCCATTTGGCTCACTAACTTCACACACCATCAGGCTTCCAAGCAGCTCTCAAGGAAACTCAGTTTTCACACTCTATGCTTAGTGCCCTTTGAGTGCCTGGACTGAAATGAAGCTTGGAGAGCATCCCACACAAACGAATGCTCCACATGCGGGTTTCACATGCCACCAACTCCACATTCACAGGCAACTTCAGCGCCACAGCCGTTTTCAGATAGCCCTCAATGCAAAGGCTCTAGACGCCAATATTGGTGTGAGAGCTAATTCAATCAAGGAAACACTGCATGTTGGTGAAGGGCATATGAAGAAGGATCAGCCGAGTGGTTCTTGTGGGAGAACAACTCCATTTGGCTCACTAACTTCACACACCATCAGGCTTCCAAGCAGCTCTCAAGGAACTCAGTTTCACACTCTATGCTTAGTGCCCTTTGAGTACTAGGACTGAATGAAGCTTGGTGAGCATCCCACACAAATGAATGCTCCACATGCGGGTTTCACATGCCACCAACTCCACATTCACAGGCAACTTCAGCGCCACAGCCGTTTTCAGATAGCCCTCAATGCAAAGGCTCTAGACGCAAATATTGGTGTGAGAGCTAATTCAATCAAGGAAACACTGCATGTTGGTGAAGGGCATATTGAAGAAGGATCAGCCGAGTGGTTCTTGTGGGAGAACAACTCCATTTGGCTCACTAACTTTACACACCATAGGCTTCCAAGCAGCTCTCAAGGAAACTCAGTTTTCACACTCTATGCTTAGTGCCCTTTGAGTGCATTATCTAGGAATGAACCTGGTAGAGCATCCCACACAAACGAATGCTCCACATGCGGGTTTCACATGACACCAACTCCACATTCACAGGCAGTTTCAGCGCCACAGCTGTTTTCAGATAGCCCTCAATGCAAAGGCTCTAGACGCAAATATTGGTGTGAGAGCTAATTCAATCAAGGAAACACTGCATGTTGGTGAAGGGCATATTGAAGAAGGATCAGCCGAGTGGTTCTTGTGGGAGAACAACTCCATTTGGCTCACTAACTTCACACACCATCAGGCTTCCAAGCAGCTCTCAAGGAAACTCAGTTTTCACACTCTATGCTTAGTGCCCTTTGAGTGCATTATCTAGGAATGAACCTGGTAGAGCATCCCACACAAACGAATGCTCCACATGCGGGTTTCACATGCCACCAACTCCACATTCACAGGCAACTTCAGCGCCACAGCCGTTTTCAGATAGCCCTCAATGCAAAGGCTCTAGATGCAAATATTGGTGTGAGAGCTAATTCAATCAAGGAAACACTGCATGTTGGTGAAGGGCATATTGAAGAAGGATCAGCCGAGTGGTTCTTGTGGGAGAACAACTCCATTTGGCTCACTAACTTCACACACCATCAGGCTTCCAAGCAGCTCTCAAGGAAACTCAGTTTTCACACTCTATGCTTCGTGCTTTTTGTGTTCCTAGGACTGAAATGAAGCTTGGTCAGCATCCCACACAAACGAATGCTCCACATGCGGGTTTCACATGACACCAACTCCACATTCACAGGCAGTTTCAGCGCCACTGCCGTTTTCAGATAGCCCTCAATGCAAAGGCTCTAGACGCCAATATTGGTGTGAGAGCTAATTCAATCAAGGAAACACTGCATGTTGGTGAAGGGCATATTGAGGAAGGATCAGCCGAGTGGTTCTTGTGGGAGAACAACTCCATTTGGCTCACTAACTTCACACACCATCAGGCTTCCAAGCAGCTCTCAAGGAAACTCAGTTTTCACACTCTATGCTTAGTGCCCTTTGAGTGCCTAGGACTGAAATGAAGCTTGGAGAGCATCCCACACAAACGAATGCTCCACATGCGGGTTTCACATGCCACCAACTCCACATTCACAGGCAACTTCAGCGCCACAGCCGTTTTCAGATAGCCCTCAATGCAAAGGCTCTAGACGCAAATATTGGTGTGAGAGCTAATTCAATCAAGGAAACACTGCATGTTGGTGAAGGGCATATTGAAGAAGGATCAGCCGAGTGGTTCTTGTGGGAGAACAACTCCATTTGGCTCACTAACTTCACACACCATCAGGCTTCCAAGCAGCTCTCAAGGAAACTCAGTTTTCACACTCTATGCTTAGTGCCCTTTGAGTGCCTAGGACTGAAATGAAGCTTGGTGAGCATCCCACATAAACGAATGCTCCACTTGCGGTTTTCACATGCCACCAACTCCACATTCACAGGCAACTTCAGCGCCACAGCCGTTTTCAGATAGCCCTCAATGCAAAGGCTCTAGACGCCAATATTGGTGTGAGAGCTAATTCAATCAAGGAAACACTGCATGTTGGTGAAGGGCATATTGAAGAAGGATCAGCCGAGTGGTTCTTGTGGGAGAACAACTCCATTTGGCTCACTAACTTCACACACCATCAGGCTTCCAAGCAGCTCTCAAGGAAACTCAGTTTTCACACTCTATGCTTAGTGCCCTTTGAGTGCATTATCTAGGAATGAACCTGGTAGAGCATCCCACACAAACGAATGCTCCACATGCGGGTTTCACATGCCACCAACTCCACATTGACAGGCAACTTCAGCGCCACAGCCGTTTTCAGATAGCCCTCAATGCAAAGGCTCTAGATGCAAATATTGGTGTGAGAGCTAATTCAATCAAGGAAACACTGCATGTTGGTGAAGGGCATACTGAAGAAGGATCAGCCGAGTGGTTCTTGTGGGAGAACAACTCCATTTGGCTCACTAACTTCACACACCATCAGGCTTCCAAGCAGCTCTCAAGGAAACTCAGTTTTCACACTCTATGCTTAGTGCCCTTTGAGTGCCTAGGACTGAAATGAAGCTTGGAGAGCATCCCACACAAACGAATGCTCCACATGCGGGTTTCACATGCCACCAACTCCACATTCACAGGCAACTTCAGCGCCACAGCCGTTTTCAGATAGCCCTCAATGCAAAGGCTCTAGACGCAAATATTGGTGTGAGAGCTAATTCAATCAAGGAAACACTGCATGTTGGTGAAGGGCATATTGAAGAAGGATCAGCCGAGTGGTTCTTGTGGGAGAACAACTCCATTTGGCTCACTAACTTCACACACCATCAGGCTTCCAAGCAGCTCTCAAGGAAACTCAGTTTTCACACTCTATGCTTAGTGCCCTTTGAGTGCCTAGGACTGAAATGAAGCTTGGTGAGCATCCCACATAAACGAATGCTCCACTTGCGGTTTTCACATGCCACCAACTCCACATTCACAGGCAACTTCAGCGCCACAGCCGTTTTCAGATAGCCCTCAATGCAAAGGCTCTAGACGCCAATATTGGTGTGAGAGCTAATTCAATCAAGGAAACACTGCATGTTGGTGAAGGGCATATTGAAGAAGGATCAGCCGAGTGGTTCTTGTGGGAGAACAACTCCATTTGGCTCACTAACTTCACACACCATCAGGCTTCCAAGCAGCTCTCAAGGAAACTCAGTTTTCACACTCTATGCTTAGTGCCCTTTGAGTGCATTATCTAGGAATGAACCTGGTAGAGCATCCCACACAAACGAATGCTCCACATGCGGGTTTCACATGCCACCAACTCCACATTCACAGGCAACTTCAGCGCCACAGCCGTTTTCAGATAGCCCTCAATGCAAAGGCTCTAGATGCAAATATTGGTGTGAGAGCTAATTCAATCAAGGAAACACTGCATGTTGGTGAAGGGCATATTGAAGAAGGATCAGCCGAGTGGTTCTTGTGGGAGAACAACTCCATTTGGCTCACTAACCTCACACACCATCAGGCTTCCAAGCAGCTCTCAAGGAAACTCAGTTTTCACACTCTATGCTTAGTGCCCTTTGAGTGCATTATCTAGGAATGAACCTGGTAGAGCATCCCACACAAACGAATGCTCCACATGCGGGTTTCACATGCCACCAACTCCACATTGACAGGCAACTTCAGCGCCACAGCCGTTTTCAGATAGCCCTCAATGCAAAGGCTCTAGACGCAAATATTGGTGTGAGAGCTAATTCAATCAAGGAAACACTGCATGTTGGTGAAGGGCATATTGAAGAAGGATCAGCCGAGTGGTTCTTGTGGGAGAACAACTCCATTTGGCTCACTAACTTCACACACCATCAGGCTTCCAAGCAGCTCTCAAGGAAACTCAGTTTTCACACTCTATGCTTAGTGCCCTTTGAGTGCATTATCTAGGAATGAACCTGGTAGAGCATCCCACACAAACGAATGCTCCACATGCGGGTTTCACATGCCACCAACTCCACATTCACAGGCAACTTCAGCGCCACAGCCGTTTTCAGATAGCCCTCAATGCAAAGGCTCTAGACGCCAATATTGGTGTGAGAGCTAATTCAATCAAGGAAACACTGCATGTTGGTGAAGGGCATATTGAAGAAGGATCAGCCAAGTGGTTCTTGTGGGAGAACAACTCCATTTGGCTCACTAACTTCACACACCATCAGGCTTCCAAGCAGCTCTCAAGGAAACTCAGTTTTCACACTCTATGCTTAGTGCCCTTTGAGTGCATTATCTAGGAATGAACCTGGTAGAGCATCCCACACAAACGAATGCTCCACATGCCGGTTTCACATGCCACCAACTCCACATTCACAGGCAACTTCAGCGCCACAGCCGTTTTCAGATAGCCCTCAATGCAAAGGCTCTAGACGCAAATATTGGTGTGAGAGCTAATTCAATCAAGGAAACACTGCATGTTGGTGAAGGGCATATTGAAGAAGGATCAGCCGAGTGGTTCTTGTGGGAGAACAACTCCATTTGGCTCACTAACTTCACACACCATCAGGCTTCCAAGCAGCTCTCAAGGAAACTCAGTTTTCACACTCTATGCTTAGTGCTCTTTGAGTGCCTAGGACTGAAATGAAGCTTGGTTAGCATCCCACACAAACGAATGCTCCACATGCGGGTTTCACATGCCACCAACTCCACATTGACAGGCAACTTCAGCGCCACAGCCGTTTTCAGATAGCCCTCAATGCAAAGGCTCTAGACGCCAATATTGGTGTGAGAGCTAATTCAATCAAGGAAACACTGCATGTTGGTGAAGGGCATATTGAAGAAGGATCAGCCGAGTGGTTCTTGTGGGAGAACAACTCCATTTGGCTCACTAACCTCACACACCATCAGGCTTCCAAGCAGCTCTCAAGGAAACTCAGTTTTCACACTCTATGCTTAGTGCCCTTTGAGTGCCTAGGACTGAAATGAAGCTTGGAGAGCATCCCACACAAACGAATGCTCCACATGCGGGTTTCACATGCCACCAACTCCACATTCACAGGCAACTTCAGCGCCACAGCCGTTTTCAGATAGCCCTCAATGCAAAGGCTCTAGACGCAAATATTGGTGTGAGAGCTAATTCAATCAAGGAAACACTGCATGTTGGTGAAGGGCATATTGAAGAAGGATCAGCCGAGTGGTTCTTGTGGGAGAACAACTCCATTTGGCTCACTAACTTCACACACCATCAGGCTTCCAAGCAGCTCTCAAGGAAACTCAGTTTTCACACTCTATGCTTAGTGCCCTTTGAGTGCCTAGGACTGAAATGAAGCTTGGTGAGCATCCCACATAAACGAATGCTCCACTTGCGGTTTTCACATGCCACCAACTCCACATTCACAGGCAACTTCAGCGCCACAGCCGTTTTCAGATAGCCCTCAATGCAAAGGCTCTAGACGCCAATATTGGTGTGAGAGCTAATTCAATCAAGGAAACACTGCATGTTGGTGAAGGGCATATTGAAGAAGGATCAGCCGAGTGGTTCTTGTGGGAGAACAACTCCATTTGGCTCACTAACTTCACACACCATCAGGCTTCCAAGCAGCTCTCAAGGAAACTCAGTTTTCACACTCTATGCTTAGTGCCCTTTGAGTGCATTATCTAGGAATGAACCTGGTAGAGCATCCCACACAAACGAATGCTCCACATGCGGGTTTCACATGCCACCAACTCCACATTGACAGGCAACTTCAGCGCCACAGCCGTTTTCAGATAGCCCTCAATGCAAAGGCTCTAGATGCAAATATTGGTGTGAGAGCTAATTCAATCAAGGAAACACTGCATGTTGGTGAAGGGCATACTGAAGAAGGATCAGCCGAGTGGTTCTTGTGGGAGAACAACTCCATTTGGCTCACTAACTTCACACACCATCAGGCTTCCAAGCAGCTCTCAAGGAAACTCAGTTTTCACACTCTATGCTTAGTGCCCTTTGAGTGCCTAGGACTGAAATGAAGCTTGGAGAGCATCCCACACAAACGAATGCTCCACATGCGGGTTTCACATGCCACCAACTCCACATTCACAGGCAACTTCAGCGCCACAGCCGTTTTCAGATAGCCCTCAATGCAAAGGCTCTAGACGCAAATATTGGTGTGAGAGCTAATTCAATCAAGGAAACACTGCATGTTGGTGAAGGGCATATTGAAGAAGGATCAGCCGAGTGGTTCTTGTGGGAGAACAACTCCATTTGGCTCACTAACTTCACACACCATCAGGCTTCCAAGCAGCTCTCAAGGAAACTCAGTTTTCACACTCTATGCTTAGTGCCCTTTGAGTGCCTAGGACTGAAATGAAGCTTGGTGAGCATCCCACATAAACGAATGCTCCACTTGCGGTTTTCACATGCCACCAACTCCACATTCACAGGCAACTTCAGCGCCACAGCCGTTTTCAGATAGCCCTCAATGCAAAGGCTCTAGACGCCAATATTGGTGTGAGAGCTAATTCAATCAAGGAAACACTGCATGTTGGTGAAGGGCATATTGAAGAAGGATCAGCCGAGTGGTTCTTGTGGGAGAACAACTCCATTTGGCTCACTAACTTCACACACCATCAGGCTTCCAAGCAGCTCTCAAGGAAACTCAGTTTTCACACTCTATGCTTAGTGCCCTTTGAGTGCATTATCTAGGAATGAACCTGGTAGAGCATCCCACACAAACGAATGCTCCACATGCGGGTTTCACATGCCACCAACTCCACATTCACAGGCAACTTCAGCGCCACAGCCGTTTTCAGATAGCCCTCAATGCAAAGGCTCTAGATGCAAATATTGGTGTGAGAGCTAATTCAATCAAGGAAACACTGCATGTTGGTGAAGGGCATATTGAAGAAGGATCAGCCGAGTGGTTCTTGTGGGAGAACAACTCCATTTGGCTCACTAACCTCACACACCATCAGGCTTCCAAGCAGCTCTCAAGGAAACTCAGTTTTCACACTCTATGCTTAGTGCCCTTTGAGTGCATTATCTAGGAATGAACCTGGTAGAGCATCCCACACAAACGAATGCTCCACATGCGGGTTTCACATGCCACCAACTCCACATTGACAGGCAACTTCAGCGCCACAGCCGTTTTCAGATAGCCCTCAATGCAAAGGCTCTAGACGCAAATATTGGTGTGAGAGCTAATTCAATCAAGGAAACACTGCATGTTGGTGAAGGGCATATTGAAGAAGGATCAGCCGAGTGGTTCTTGTGGGAGAACAACTCCATTTGGCTCACTAACTTCACACACCATCAGGCTTCCAAGCAGCTCTCAAGGAAACTCAGTTTTCACACTCTATGCTTAGTGCCCTTTGAGTGCATTATCTAGGAATGAACCTGGTAGAGCATCCCACACAAACGAATGCTCCACATGCGGGTTTCACATGCCACCAACTCCACATTGACAGGCAACTTCAGCGCCACAGCCGTTTTCAGATAGCCCTCAATGCAAAGGCTCTAGACGCCAATATTGGTGTGAGAGCTAATTCAATCAAGGAAACACTGCATGTTGGTGAAGGGCATATTGAAGAAGGATCAGCCGAGTGGTTCTTGTGGGAGAACAACTCCATTTGGCTCACTAACCTCACACACCATCAGGCTTCCAAGCAGCTCTCAAGGAAACTCAGTTTTCACACTCTATGCTTAGTGCCCTTTGAGTGCATTATCTAGGAATAATCCTGGTAGAGCATCCCACACAAACGAATGCTCCACATGCGGGTTTCACATGCCACCAACTCCACATTCACAGGCAACTTCAGCGCCACAGCCGTTTTCAGATAGCCCTCAATGCAAAGGCTCTAGATGCAAATATTGGTGTGAGAGCTAATTCAATCAAGGAAACACTGCATGTTGGTGAAGGGCATACTGAAGAAGGATCAGCCGAGTGGTTCTTGTGGGAGAACAACTCCATTTGGCTCACTAACTTCACACACCATCAGGCTTCCAAGCAGCTCTCAAGGAAACTCAGTTTTCACACTCTATGCTTAGTGCCCTTTGAGTGCCTAGGACTGAAATGAAGCTTGGAGAGCATCCCACACAAACGAATGCTCCACATGCGGGTTTCACATGCCACCAACTCCACATTCACAGGCAACTTCAGCGCCACAGCCGTTTTCAGATAGCCCTCAATGCAAAGGCTCTAGACGCAAATATTGGTGTGAGAGCTAATTCAATCAAGGAAACACTGCATGTTGGTGAAGGGCATATTGAAGAAGGATCAGCCGAGTGGTTCTTGTGGGAGAACAACTCCATTTGGCTCACTAACTTCACACACCATCAGGCTTCCAAGCAGCTCTCAAGGAAACTCAGTTTTCACACTCTATGCTTAGTGCCCTTTGAGTGCCTAGGACTGAAATGAAGCTTGGTGAGCATCCCACATAAACGAATGCTCCACTTGCGGTTTTCACATGCCACCAACTCCACATTCACAGGCAACTTCAGCGCCACAGCCGTTTTCAGATAGCCCTCAATGCAAAGGCTCTAGACGCCAATATTGGTGTGAGAGCTAATTCAATCAAGGAAACACTGCGTGTTGGTGAAGGGCATATTGAAGAAGGATCAGCCGAGTGGTTCTTGTGGGAGAACAACTCCATTTGGCTCACTAACTTCACACACCATCAGGCTTCCAAGCAGCTCTCAAGGAAACTCAGTTTTCACACTCTATGCTTAGTGCCCTTTGAGTGCATTATCTAGGAATGAACCTGGTAGAGCATCCCACACAAACGAATGCTCCACATGCGGGTTTCACATGCCACCAACTCCACATTCACAGGCAACTTCAGCGCCACTGCCGTTTTCAGATAGCCCTCAATGCAAAGGCTCTAGATGCAAATATTGGTGTGAGAGCTAATTCAATCAAGGAAACACTGCATGTTGGTGAAGGGCATATTGAAGAAGGATCAGCCGAGTGGTTCTTGTGGGAGAACAACTCCATTTGGCTCACTAACCTCACACACCATCAGGCTTCCAAGCAGCTCTCAAGGAAACTCAGTTTTCACACTCTATGCTTAGTGCCCTTTGAGTGCATTATCTAGGAATGAACCTGGTAGAGCATCCCACACAAACGAATGCTCCACATGCGGGTTTCACATGCCACCAACTCCACATTCACAGGCAACTTCAGCGCCACAGCCGTTTTCAGATAGCCCTCAATGCAAAGGCTCTAGACGCAAATATTGGTGTGAGAGCTAATTCAATCAAGGAAACACTGCATGTTGGTGAAGGGCATATTGAAGAAGGATCAGCCGAGTGGTTCTTGTGGGAGAACTACTCCATTTGGCTCACTAACTTCACACACCATCAGGCTTCCAAGCAGCTCTCAAGGAAACTCAGTTTTCACACTCTATGCTTAGTGCCCTTTGAGTGCATTATCTAGGAATAATCCTGGTAGAGCATCCCACACAAACGAATGCTCCACATGCGGGTTTCACATGCCACCAACTCCACATTCACAGGCAACTTCAGCGCCAGAGCCGTTTTCAGATAGCCCTCAATGCAAAGGCTCTAGATGCAAATATTGTTGTGAGAGCTAATTCAATCAAGGAAACACTGCATGTTGGTGAAGGGCATACTGAAGAAGGATCAGCCGAGTGGTTCTTGTGGGAGAACAACTCCATTTGGCTCACTAACTTCACACACCATCAGGCTTCCAAGCAGCTCTCAAGGAAGCTAAGTTTTCACACTCTATGCTTAGTGCCCTTTGAGTGCCTAGGACTGAAATGAAGCTTGGAGAGCATCCCACACAAACGAATGCTCCACATGCGGGTTTCACATGACACCAACTCCACATTCACAGGCAACTTCAGCGCCACAGCCGTTTTCAGATAGCCCTCAATGCAAAGGCTCTAGACGCAAATATTGGTGTGAGAGCTAATTCAATCAAGGAAACACTGCATGTTGGTGAAGGGCATATTGAAGAAGGATCAGCCGAGTGGTTCTTGTGGGAGAACAACTCCATTTGGCTCACTAACTTCACACACCATCAGGCTTCCAAGCAGCTCTCAAGGAAACTCAGTTTTCACACTCTATGCTTAGTGCCCTTTGAGTGCCTAGGACTAAAATGATGCTTGGTGAGCATCCCACATAAACGAATGCTCCACTTGCGGTTTTCACATGCCACCAACTCCACATTCACAGGCAACTTCAGCGCCACAGCCGTTTTCAGATAGCCCTCAATGCAAAGGCTCTAGACGCCAATATTGGTGTGAGAGCTAATTCAATCAAGGAAACACTGCATGTTGGTGAAGGGCATATTGAAGAAGGATCAGCCGAGTGGTTCTTGTGGGAGAACAACTCCATTTGGCTCACTAACTTCACACACCATCAGGCTTCCAAGCAGCTCTCAAGGAAACTCAGTTTTCACACTCTATGCTTAGTGCCCTTTGAGTACCTAGGACTGAAATGAAGCTTGGTGAGCATCCCACACAAATGAATGCTCCACATGCGGGTTTCACATGCCACCAACTCCACATTCACAGGCAACTTCAGCGCCACAGCCGTTTTCAGATAGCCCTCAATGCAAAGGCTCTAGACGCAAATATTGGTGTGAGAGCTAATTCAATCAAGGAAACACTGCATGTTGGTGAAGGGCATATTGAAGAAGGATCAGTCGAGTGGTTCTTGTGGGAGAACAACTCCATTTGGCTCACTAACTTCACACACCATCAGGCTTCCAAGCAGCTCTCAAGGAAACTCAGTTTTCACACTCTATGCTTAGTGCCCTTTGAGTGCATTATCTAGGAATGAACCTGGTAGAGCATCCCACACAAACGAATGCTCCACATGCGGGTTTCACATGACACCAACTCCACATTCACAAGCAGTTTCAGCGCCACTGCCGTTTTCAGATAGCCCTCAATGCAAAGGCTCTAGATGCAAATATTGGTGTGAGAGCTAATTCAATCAAGGAAACACTGCATGTTGGTGAAGGGCATATTGAAGAAGGATCAGCCGAGTGGTTCTTGTGGGAGAACAACTCCATTTGGCTCACTAACTTCACACACCATCAGGCTTCCAAGCAGCTCTCAAGGAAACTCAGTTTTCACACTCTATGCTTAGTGCCCTTTGAGTGCATTATCTAGGAATGAACCTGGTAGAGCATCCCACACAAACGAATGCTCCACATGCGGGTTTCACATGACACCAACTCCACATTCACAGGCAACTTCAGCGCCACAGCCGTTTTCAGATAGCCCTCAATGCAAAGGCTCTAGATGCAAATATTGGTGTGAGAGCTAATTCAATCAAGGAAACACTGCATGTTGGTGAAGGGCATATTGAAGAAGGATCAGCCGAGGGGTTCCTGTGGGAGAACAACTCCATTTGGCTCACTAACTTCACACACCATCAGGCTTCCAAGCAGCTCTCAAGGAAACTCAGTTTTCACACTCTATGCTTAGTGCCCTTTGAGTGCATTATCTAGGAATGAACCTGGTAGAGCATCCCACACAAACGAATGCTCCACATGCGGGTTTCACATGCCACCAACTCCACATTCACAGGCAACTTCAGCGCCACAGCCGTTTTCAGATAGCCCTCAATGCAAAGGCTCTAGACGCAAATATTGGTGTGAGAGCTAATTCAATCAAGGAAACACTGCATGTTGGTGAAGGGCATATTGAAGAAGGATCAGCCGAGTGGTTCTTGTGGGAGAACAACTCCATTTGGCTCACTAACTTCACACACCATCAGGCTTCCAAGCAGCTCTCAAGGAAACTCAGTTTTCACACTCTATGCTTAGTGCCCTTTGAGTGCCTAGGACTAAAATGATGCTTGGTGAGCATCCCACATAAACGAATGCTCCACTTGCGGTTTTCACATGCCACCAACTCCACATTCACAGGCAACTTCAGCGCCACAGCCGTTTTCAGATAGCCCTCAATGCAAAGGCTCTAGACGCCAATATTGGTGTGAGAGCTAATTCAATCAAGGAAACACTGCATGTTGGTGAAGGGCATATTGAAGAAGGATCAGCCGAGTGGTTCTTGTGGGAGAACAACTCCATTTGGCTCACTAACTTCACACACCATCAGGCTTCCAAGCAGCTCTCAAGGAAACTCAGTTTTCACACTCTATGCTTAGTGCCCTTTGAGTACCTAGGACTGAAATGAAGCTTGGTGAGCATCCCACACAAATGAATGCTCCACATGCGGGTTTCACATGCCACCAACTCCACATTCACAGGCAACTTCAGCGCCACAGCCGTTTTCAGATAGCCCTCAATGCAAAGGCTCTAGACGCAAATATTGGTGTGAGAGCTAATTCAATCAAGGAAACACTGCATGTTGGTGAAGGGCATATTGAAGAAGGATCAGCCGAGTGGTTCTTGTGGGAGAACAACTCCATTTGGCTCACTAACTTCACACACCATCAGGCTTCCAAGCAGCTCTCAAGGAAACTCAGTTTTCACACTCTATGCTTAGTGCCCTTTGAGTGCATTATCTAGGAATGAACCTGGTAGAGCATCCCACACAAACGAATGCTCCACATGCGGGTTTCACATGACACCAACTCCACATTCACAAGCAGTTTCAGCGCCACTGCCGTTTTCAGATAGCCCTCAATGCAAAGGCTCTAGATGCAAATATTGGTGTGAGAGCTAATTCAATCAAGGAAACACTGCATGTTGGTGAAGGGCATATTGAAGAAGGATCAGCCGAGTGGTTCTTGTGGGAGAACAACTCCATTTGGCTCACTAACTTCACACACCATCAGGCTTCCAAGCAGCTCTCAAGGAAACTCAGTTTTCACACTCTATGCTTAGTGCCCTTTGAGTGCATTATCTAGGAATGAACCTGGTAGAGCATCCCACACAAACGAATGCTCCACATGCGGGTTTCACATGCCACCAACTCCACATTCACAGGCAACTTCAGCGCCACAGCCGTTTTCAGATAGCCCTCAATGCAAAGGCTCTAGATGCAAATATTGGTGTGAGAGCTAATTCAATCAAGGAAACACTGCATGTTGGTGAAGGGCATATTGAAGAAGGATCAGCCGAGGGGTTCCTGTGGGAGAACAACTCCATTTGGCTCACTAACTTCACACACCATCAGGCTTCCAAGCAGCTCTCAAGGAAACTCAGTTTTCACACTCTATGCTTAGTGCCCTTTGAGTGCATTATCTAGGAATGAACCTGGTAGAGCATCCCACACAAACGAATGCTCCACATGCGGGTTTCACATGCCACCAACTCCACATTCACAGGCAACTTCAGCGCCACAGCCGTTTTCAGATAGCCCTCAATGCAAAGGCTCTAGACGCAAATATTGGTGTGAGAGCTAATTCAATCAAGGAAACACTGCATGTTGGTGAAGGGCATATTGAAGAAGGATCAGCCGAGTGGTTCTTGTGGGAGAACAACTCCATTTGGCTCACTAACTTCACACACCATCAGGCTTCCAAGCAGCTCTCAAGGAAACTCAGTTTTCACACTCTATGCTTAGTGCCCTTTGAGTGCATTATCTAGGAATGAACGTGGTAGAGCATCCCACACAAACGAATGCTCCACATGCGGGTTTCACATGCCACCAACTCCACATTCACAGGCAACTTCAGCGCCACAGCCGTTTTCAGATAGCCCTCAATGCAAAGGCTCTAGATGCAAATATTGGTGTGAGAGCTAATTCAATCAAGGAAACACTGCATGTTGGTGAAGGGCATATTGAAGAAGGATCAGCCGAGTGGTTCTTGTGGGAGAACAACTCCATTTGGCTCACTAACTTCACACACCATCAGGCTTCCAAGCAGCTCTCAAGGAAACTCAGTTTTCACACTCTATGCTTAGTGCCCTTTGAGTGCATTATCTAGGAATGAACCTGGTAGAGCATCCCACACAAACGAATGCTCCACATGCGGGTTTCACATGCCACCAACTCCACATTCACAGGCAACTTCAGCGCCACAGCCGTTTTCAGATAGCCCTCAATGCAAAGGCTCTAGACGCAAATATTGGTGTGAGAGCTAATTCAATCAAGGAAACACTGCATGTTGGTGAAGGGCATATTGAAGAAGGATCAGCCGAGTGGTTCTTGTGGGAGAACAACTCCATTTGGCTCACTAACTTCACACACCATCAGGCTTCCAAGCAGCTCTCAAGGAAACTCAGTTTTCACACTCTATGCTTAGTGCCCTTTGAGTACCTAGGACTGAAATGAAGCTTGGTGAGCATCCCACACAAATGAATGCTCCACATGCGGGTTTCACATGCCACCAACTCCACATTCACAGGCAACTTCAGCGCCACAGCCGTTTTCAGATAGCCCTCAATGCAAAGGCTCTAGACGCAAATATTGGTGTGAGAGCTAATTCAATCAAGGAAACACTGCATGTTGGTGAAGGGCATATTGAAGAAGGATCAGCCGAGTGGTTCTTGTGGGAGAACAACTCCATTTGGCTCACTAACTTCACACACCATCAGGCTTCCAAGCAGCTCTCAAGGAAACTCAGTTTTCACACTCTATGCTTAGTGCCCTTTGAGTGCATTATCTAGGAATGAACCTGGTAGAGCATCCCACACAAACGAATGCTCCACATGCGGGTTTCACATGCCACCAACTCCACATTCACAGGCAACTTCAGCGCCACAGCCGTTTTCAGATAGCCCTCAATGCAAAGGCTCTAGATGCAAATATTGGTGTGAGAGCTAATTCAATCAAGGAAACACTGCATGTTGGTGAAGGGCATATTGAAGAAGGATCAGCCGAGGGGTTCCTGTGGGAGAACAACTCCATTTGGCTCACTAACTTCACACACCATCAGGCTTCCAAGCAGCTCTCAAGGAAACTCAGTTTTCACACTCTATGCTTAGTGCCCTTTGAGTGCATTATCTAGGAATGAACCTGGTAGAGCATCCCACACAAACGAATGCTCCACATGCGGGTTTCACATGCCACCAACTCCACATTCACAGGCAACTTCAGCGCCACAGCCGTTTTCAGATAGCCCTCAATGCAAAGGCTCTAGACACAAATATTGGTGTGACAGCTAATTCAATCAAGGAAACACTGCATGTTGGTGAAGGGCATATTGAAGAAGGATCAGCCGAGTGGTTCTTGTGGGAGAACAACTCCATTTGGCTCACTAACTTCACACACCATCAGGCTTCCAAGCAGCTCTCAAGGAAACTCAGTTTTCACACTCTATGCTTCGTGCTTTTTGTGTTCCTAGGACTGAAATGAAGCTTGGTCAGCATCCCACACAAACGAATGCTCCACATGCGGGTTTCACATGACACCAACTCCACATTCACAGGCAGTTTCAGCGCCACTGCCGTTTTCAGATAGCCCTCAATGCAAAGGCTCTAGACGCCAATATTGGTGTGAGAGCTAATTCAATCAAGGAAACACTGCATGTTGGTGAAGGGCATATTGAGGAAGGATCAGCCGAGTGGTTCTTGTGGGAGAACAACTCCATTTGGCTCACTAACTTCACACACCATCAGGCTTCCAAGCAGCTCTCAAGGAAACTCAGTTTTCACACTCTATGCTTAGTGCCCTTTGAGTGCATTATCTAGGAATGAACCTGGTAGAGCATCCCACACAAACGAATGCTCCACATGCGGGTTTCACATGCCACCAACTCCACATTGACAGGCAACTTCAGCGCCACAGCCGTTTTCAGATAGCCCTCAATGCAAAGGCTCTAGACGCAAATATTGGTGTGACAGCTAATTCAATCAAGGAAACACTGCATGTTGGTGAAGGGCATATTGAAGAAGGATCAGCCGAGTGGTTCTTGTGGGAGAACAACTCCATTTGGCTCACTAACTTCACACACCATCAGGCTTCCAAGCAGCTCTCAAGGAAACTCAGTTTTCACACTCTATGCTTCGTGCTCTTTGTGTGCCTAGGACTGAAATGAAGCTTGGAGAGCATCCCACACAAACGAATGCTCCACATGCGGGTTTCACATGCCACCAACTCCACATTCACAGGCAACTTCAGCGCCACAGCCGTTTTCAGATAGCCCTCAATGCAAAGGCTCTAGACGCAAATATTGGTGTGAGAGCTAATTCAATCAAGGAAACACTGCATCTTGGTGAAGGGCATATTGAAGAAGGATCAGCCGAGTGGTTCTTGTGGGAGAACTACTCCATTTGGCTCACTAACTTCACACACCATCAGGCTTCCAAGCAGCTCTCAAGGAAACTCAGTTTTCACACTCTATGCTTAGTGCCCTTTGAGTGCATTATCTAGGAATAATCCTGGTAGAGCATCCCACACAAACGAATGCTCCACATGCGGGTTTCACATGCCACCAACTCCACATTCACAGGCAACTTCAGCGCCACAGCCGTTTTCAGATAGCCCTCAATGCAAAGGCTCTAGATGCAAATATTGGTGTGAGAGCTAATTCAATCAAGGAAACACTGCATGTTGGTGAAGGGCATACTGAAGAAGGATCAGCCGAGTGGTTCTTGTGGGAGAACAACTCCATTTGGCTCACTAACTTCACACACCATCAGGCTTCCAAGCAGCTCTCAAGGAAACTCAGTTTTCACACTCTATGCTTAGTGCCCTTTGAGTGCCTAGGACTGAAATGAAGCTTGGAGAGCATCCCACACAAACGAATGCTCCACATGCGGGTTTCACATGCCACCAACTCCACATTCACAGGCAACTTCAGCGCCACAGCCGTTTTCAGATAGCCCTCAATGCAAAGGCTCTAGACGCAAATATTGGTGTGAGAGCTAATTCAATCAAGGAAACACTGCATGTTGGTGAAGGGCATATTGAAGAAGGATCAGCCGAGTGGTTCTTGTGGGAGAACAACTCCATTTGGCTCACTAACTTCACACACCATCAGGCTTCCAAGCAGCTCTCAAGGAAACTCAGTTTTCACACTCTATGCTTAGTGCCCTTTGAGTGCCTAGGACTGAAATGAAGCTTGGTGAGCATCCCACATAAACGAATGCTCCACTTGCGGTTTTCACATGCCACCAACTCCACATTCACAGGCAACTTCAGCGCCACAGCCGTTTTCAGATAGCCCTCAATGCAAAGGCTCTAGACGCCAATATTGGTGTGAGAGCTAATTCAATCAAGGAAACACTGCGTGTTGGTGAAGGGCATATTGAAGAAGGATCAGCCGAGTGGTTCTTGTGGGAGAACAACTCCATTTGGCTCACTAACTTCACACACCATCAGGCTTCCAAGCAGCTCTCAAGGAAACTCAGTTTTCACACTCTATGCTTAGTGCCCTTTGAGTGCATTATCTAGGAATGAACCTGGTAGAGCATCCCACACAAACGAATGCTCCACATGCGGGTTTCACATGCCACCAACTCCACATTCACAGGCAACTTCAGCGCCACAGCCGTTTTCAGATAGCCCTCAATGCAAAGGCTCTAGATGCAAATATTGGTGTGAGAGCTAATTCAATCAAGGAAACACTGCATGTTGGTGAAGGGCATATTGAAGAAGGATCAGCCGAGTGGTTCTTGTGGGAGAACAACTCCATTTGGCTCACTAACCTCACACACCATCAGGCTTCCAAGCAGCTCTCAAGGAAACTCAGTTTTCACACTCTATGCTTAGTGCCCTTTGAGTGCATTATCTAGGAATGAACCTGGTAGAGCATCCCACACAAACGAATGCTCCACATGCGGGTTTCACATGCCACCAACTCCACATTCACAGGCAACTTCAGCGCCACAGCCGTTTTCAGATAGCCCTCAATGCAAAGGCTCTAGACGCAAATATTGGTGTGAGAGCTAATTCAATCAAGGAAACACTGCATGTTGGTGAAGGGCATATTGAAGAAGGATCAGCCGAGTGGTTCTTGTGGGAGAACTACTCCATTTGGCTCACTAACTTCACACACCATCAGGCTTCCAAGCAGCTCTCAAGGAAACTCAGTTTTCACACTCTATGCTTAGTGCCCTTTGAGTGCATTATCTAGGAATAATCCTGGTAGAGCATCCCACACAAACGAATGCTCCACATGCGGGTTTCACATGCCACCAACTCCACATTCACAGGCAACTTCAGCGCCAGAGCCGTTTTCAGATAGCCCTCAATGCAAAGGCTCTAGATGCAAATATTGTTGTGAGAGCTAATTCAATCAAGGAAACACTGCATGTTGGTGAAGGGCATACTGAAGAAGGATCAGCCGAGTGGTTCTTGTGGGAGAACAACTCCATTTGGCTCACTAACTTCACACACCATCAGGCTTCCAAGCAGCTCTCAAGGAAGCTAAGTTTTCACACTCTATGCTTAGTGCCCTTTGAGTGCCTAGGACTGAAATGAAGCTTGGAGAGCATCCCACACAAACGAATGCTCCACATGCGGGTTTCACATGACACCAACTCCACATTCACAGGCAACTTCAGCGCCACAGCCGTTTTCAGATAGCCCTCAATGCAAAGGCTCTAGACGCAAATATTGGTGTGAGAGCTAATTCAATCAAGGAAACACTGCATGTTGGTGAAGGGCATATTGAAGAAGGATCAGCCGAGTGGTTCTTGTGGGAGAACAACTCCATTTGGCTCACTAACTTCACACACCATCAGGCTTCCAAGCAGCTCTCAAGGAAACTCAGTTTTCACACTCTATACTTAGTGCCCTTTGAGTGCCTAGGACTGAAATGAAGCTTGGAGAGCATCCCACACAAACGAATGCTCCACATGCGGGTTTCACATGCCACCAACTCCACATTCACAGGCAACTTCAGCGCCACAGCCGTTTTCAGATAGCCCTCAATGCAAAGGCTCTAGACGCCAATATTGGTGTGAGAGGTAATTCAATCAAGGAAACACTGCATGTTGGTGAAGGGCATATTGAAGAAGGATCAGCCGAGTGGTTCTTGTGGGAGAACAACTCCATTTGGCTCACTAACTTCACACACCATCAGGCTTCCAAGCAGCTCTCAAGGAAACTCAGTTTTCACACTCTATGCTTAGTGCCCTTTGAGTACCTAGGACTGAAATGAAGCTTGGTGAGCATCCCACACAAATGAATGCTCCACATGCGGGTTTCACATGCCACCAACTCCACATTCACAGGCAACTTCAGCGCCACAGCCGTTTTCAGATAGCCCTCAATGCAAAGGCTCTAGACGCAAATATTGGTGTGAGAGCTAATTCAATCAAGGAAACACTGCATGTTGGTGAAGGGCATATTGAAGAAGGATCAGCCGAGTGGTTCTTGTGGGAGAACAACTCCATTTGGCTCACTAACTTCACACACCATCAGGCTTCCAAGCAGCTCTCAAGGAAACTCAGTTTTCACACTCTATGCTTAGTGCCCTTTGAGTGCATTATCTAGGAATGAACCTGGTAGAGCATCCCACACAAACGAATGCTCCACATGCGGGTTTCACATGACACCAACTCCACATTCACAAGCAGTTTCAGCGCCACTGCCGTTTTCAGATAGCCCTCAATGCAAAGGCTCTAGATGCAAATATTGGTGTGAGAGCTAATTCAATCAAGGAAACACTGCATGTTGGTGAAGGGCATATTGAAGAAGGATCAGCCGAGTGGTTCTTGTGGGAGAACAACTCCATTTGGCTCACTAACTTCACACACCATCAGGCTTCCAAGCAGCTCTCAAGGAAACTCAGTTTTCACACTCTATGCTTAGTGCCCTTTGAGTGCATTATCTAGGAATGAACCTGGTAGAGCATCCCACACAAACGAATGCTCCACATGCGGGTTTCACATGCCACCAACTCCACATTCACAGGCAACTTCAGCGCCACAGCCGTTTTCAGATAGCCCTCAATGCAAAGGCTCTAGATGCAAATATTGGTGTGAGAGCTAATTCAATCAAGGAAACACTGCATGTTGGTGAAGGGCATATTGAAGAAGGATCAGCCGAGGGGTTCCTGTGGGAGAACAACTCCATTTGGCTCACTAACTTCACACACCATCAGGCTTCCAAGCAGCTCTCAAGGAAACTCAGTTTTCACACTCTATGCTTAGTGCCCTTTGAGTGCATTATCTAGGAATGAACCTGGTAGAGCATCCCACACAAACGAATGCTCCACATGCGGGTTTCACATGCCACCAACTCCACATTCACAGGCAACTTCAGCGCCACAGCCGTTTTCAGATAGCCCTCAATGCAAAGGCTCTAGACGCAAATATTGGTGTGAGAGCTAATTCAATCAAGGAAACACTGCATGTTGGTGAAGGGCATATTGAAGAAGGATCAGCCGAGTGGTTCTTGTGGGAGAACAACTCCATTTGGCTCACTAACTTCACACACCATCAGGCTTCCAAGCAGCTCTCAAGGAAACTCAGTTTTCACACTCTATGCTTCGTGCTTTTTGTGTTCCTAGGACTGAAATGAAGCTTGGTCAGCATCCCACACAAACGAATGCTCCACATGCGGGTTTCACATGACACCAACTCCACATTCACAGGCAGTTTCAGCGCCACTGCCGTTTTCAGATAGCCCTCAATGCAAAGGCTCTAGACGCCAATATTGGTGTGAGAGCTAATTCAATCAAGGAAACACTGCATGTTGGTTTAGGGCATATTGAGGAAGGATCAGCCGAGTGGTTCTTGTGGGAGAACAACTCCATTTGGCTCACTAACTTCACACACCATCAGGCTTCCAAGCAGCTCTCAAGGAAACTCAGTTTTCACACTCTATGCTTAGTGCCCTTTGAGTGCATTATCTAGGAATGAACCTGGTAGAGCATCCCACACAAACGAATGCTCCACATGCGGGTTTCACATGCCACCAACTCCACATTCACAGGCAACTTCAGCGCCACAGCCGTTTTCAGATAGCCCTCAATGCAAAGGCTCTAGACGCCAATATTGGTGTGAGAGCTAATTCAATCAAGGAAACACTGCATGTTGGTGAAGGGCATATTGAAGAAGGATCAGCCGAGTGGTTCTTCTGGGAGAACAACTCCATTTGGCTCACTAACTTCACACACCATCAGGCTTCCAAGCAGCTCTCAAGGAAACTCAGTTTTCACACTCTATGCTTAGTGCCCTTTGAGTGCCTAGGACTGAAATGAAGCTTGGTGAGCATCCCACATAAACGAATGCTCCACTTGCGGTTTTCACATGCCACCAACTCCACATTCACAGGCAACTTCAGCGCCACAGCCGTTTTCAGATAGCCCTCAATGCAAAGGCTCTAGACGCCAATATTGGTGTGAGAGCTAATTCAATCAAGGAAACACTGCATGTTGGTGAAGGGCATATTGAAGAAGGATCAGCCGAGTGGTTCTTGTGGGAGAACAACTCCATTTGGCTCACTAACTTCACACACCATCAGGCTTCCAAGCAGCTCTCAAGGAAACTCAGTTTTCACACTCTATGCTTAGTGCCCTTTGAGTGCATTATCTAGGAATGAACCTGGTAGAGCATCCCACACAAACGAATGCTCCACATGCGGGTTTCACATGCCACCAACTCCACATTCACAGGCAACTTCAGCGCCACAGCCGTTTTCAGATAGCCCTCAATGCAAAGGCTCTAGATGCAAATATTGGTGTGAGAGCTAATTCAATCAAGGAAACACTGCATGTTGGTGAAGGGCATATTGAAGAAGGATCAGCCGAGTGGTTCTTGTGGGAGAACAACTCCATTTGGCTCACTAACTTCACACACCATCAGGCTTCCAAGCAGCTCTCAAGGAAACTCAGTTTTCACACTCTATGCTTAGTGCCCTTTGAGTGCATTATCTAGGAATGAACCTGGTAGAGCATCCCACACAAACGAATGCTCCACATGCGGGTTTCACATGCCACCAACTCCACATTCACAGGCAACTTCAGCGCCACAGCCGTTTTCAGATAGCCCTCAATGCAAAGGCTCTAGACGCAAATATTGGTGTGAGAGCTAATTCAATCAAGGAAACACTGCATGTTGGTGAAGGGCATATTGAAGAAGGATCAGCCGAGTGGTTCTTGTGGGAGAACAACTCCATTTGGCTCACTAACTTCACACACCATCAGGCTTCCAAGCAGCTCTCAAGGAAACTCAGTTTTCACACTCTATGCTTAGTGCCCTTTGAGTACCTAGGACTGAAATGAAGCTTGGTGAGCATCCCACACAAATGAATGCTCCACATGCGGGTTTCACATGCCACCAACTCCACATTCACAGGCAACTTCAGCGCCACAGCCGTTTTCAGATAGCCCTCAATGCAAAGGCTCTAGACGCAAATATTGGTGTGAGAGCTAATTCAATCAAGGAAACACTGCATATTGGTGAAGGGCATATTGAAGAAGGATCAGCCGAGTGGTTCTTGTGGGAGAACAACTCCATTTGGCTCACTAACTTCACACACCATCAGGCTTCCAAGCAGCTCTCAAGGAAACTCAGTTTTCACACTCTATGCTTAGTGCCCTTTGAGTGCATTATCTAGGAATGAACCTGGTAGAGCATCCCACACAAACGAATGCTCCACATGCGGGTTTCACATGCCACCAACTCCACATTCACAGGCAACTTCAGCGCCACAGCCGTTTTCAGATAGCCCTCAATGCAAAGGCTCTAGATGCAAATATTGGTGTGAGAGCTAATTCAATCAAGGAAACACTGCATGTTGGTGAAGGGCATATTGAAGAAGGATCAGCCGAGGGGTTCCTGTGGGAGAACAACTCCATTTGGCTCACTAACCTTCACACTCACCATCAGGCTTCCAAGCAGCTCAAGGAAACTCAGTTTTCACACTCTATGCTTAGTGCCCTTTGAGTGCATTATCTAGGAATGAACCTGGTAGAGCATCCCACACAAACGAATGCTCCACATGCGGGTTTCACATGCCACCAACTCCACATTCACAGGCAACTTCAGCGCCACAGCCGTTTTCAGATAGCCCTCAATGCAAAGGCTCTAGACGCAAATATTGGTGTGAGAGCTAATTCAATCAAGGAAACACTGCATGTTGGTGAAGGGCATATTGAAGAAGGATCAGCCGAGTGGTTCTTGTGGGAGAACAACTCCATTTGGCTCACTAACTTCACACACCATCAGGCTTCCAAGCAGCTCTCAAGGAAACTCAGTTTTCACACTCTATGCTTAGTGCCCTTTGAGTGCATTATCTAGGAATGAACCTGGTAGAGAGCATCCCACACAAATGAATGCTCCACATGCGGGTTTCACATGCCACCAACTCCACATTCACAGGCAACTTCAGCGCCACAGCCGTTTT
>NW_026698898.1:0-43019 GCF_030435755.1 Ochotona princeps | reverse complement strand
CCTAGATAATGCACTCAAAGGGCACTAAGCATAGAGTGTGAAAATTGAGTTTCCTTGAGAGCTGCTTGGAAGCCTGATGGTGTGTGAAGTTAGTGAGCCAAATGGAGTTGTTCTCCCACAAGAACCACTCGGCTGATCCTTCTTCAATATGCCCTTCACCAACATGCAGTGTTTCCTTGATTGAATTAGCTCTCACACCAATATTTGCGTCTAGAGCCTTTGCATTGAGGGCTATCTGAAAATGGCTGTGGCGCTGATGTTGCCTGTGAATGTGGAGTTGGTGGCATGTGAAAACCCGCATGTGGAGCATTCGTTTGTGTGGATGCTCTATCAGGTTCATTCCTAGATAATGCACTCAAAGGGCACTAAGCATAGAGTGTGAAAACTGAGTTTCCTTGAGAGCTGCTTGGAAGCCTGATGGTGTGTGAAGTTAGTGAGCCGAAATGGAGTTGTTCTCCCACAAGAACCACTCGGCTGATCCTTCTTCAATATGCCCTTCACCAACATGCAGTGTTTCCTTCATTGAATTAGCTCTCACACCAATATTTGCGTCTAGAACCTTTGCATTGAGGGCTATCTGAAAACATCTGTGGCATTGAAGTTGCCTGAGAATGTGGAGTTGGTGGCATGTGAAACCCGCATGTGGAGCATTCGTTTGTGTGGGATGCTCACCAAGCTTCATTTCAGTCCTAGGCACTCAAGGGCACTAAGCATAGAGTGTGAAAACTGAGTTTCCTTGAGAGCTGCTTGGAAGCCTGATGGTGTGTGAAGTTAGTGAGCCAAATGGAGTTGTTCTCCCACAAGAACACTCGGCTGATCCTTCTTCAATATGCCCTTTACCAACATGCAGTGTTTCCTTGATTGAATTAGCTCTCACACCAATATTTGCGTCTAGGGCCTTTGCATTGAGGGCTATCTGAAAAAGGCTGTGGTGCTGAAGTTTCCCGAGAATGTGGAGTTGGTGGCATGTGAAACCCGCATGTGGAGCATTCGTTTGTGTGGGATGCTCTACCAGGTTCATTCCTAGATAATGCACTCAAAGGGCACTAAGCATAGAGTGTGAAAATTGAGTTTCCTTGAGAGCTGCTTGGAAGCCTGATGGTGTGTGAGGTTAGTGAGCCAAATGGAGTTGTTCTCCCACAAGAACCACTCGGCTGATCCTTCTTCAATATGCCCTTTACCAACATGCAGTGTTTCCTTGATTGAATTAGCTCTCACAGCAATATTTGCGTCTAGAGCCTTTGCATTGAGGTGGCTATCTGAAAATGGCTGTGTCGCTGAAGTTGCCTGTGAATGTGGAGTTGGTGGCATGTGAAACCCGCATGTGGAGCATTCGTTTGTGTGGGATGCTCTACCAGGTTCATTCCTAGATAATGCACTCAAAGGGCACTAAGCATAGAGTGTGAAAACTGAGTTTCCTTGAGAGCTGCTTGGAAGCCTGATGGTGTGTGAAGTTAGTGAGCCAAATGGAGTTGTTCTCCCACAAGAACCACTCGGCTGATCCTTCTTCAATATGCCCTTCACCAACATGCAGTGTTTCCTTGATTGAATTAGCTCTCACACCAATATTTGCGTCTAGAGCCTTTGCATTGAGGGCTATCTGAAAACGGCTGTGGCGCTGAAGTTGCCTGTGAATGTGGAGTTGGTGGCATGTGAAACCCGCATGTGGAACATTCGTTTGTGTGGGATGCTCTACCAGGTTCATTCCTAGATAACGCACTCAAAGGGCACTAAGCATAGAGTGTGAAAACTGAGTTTCCTTGAGAGCTGCTTGGAAGCCTGATGGTGTGTGAAGTTAGTGAGCCAAATGGAGTTGTTCTCCCACAAGAACCACTCGGCTGATCCTTCTTCAATATGCCCTTCACCAACATGCAGTGTTTCCTTGATTGAATTAGCTCTCACACCAATATTTGCGTCTAGAGCCTTTGCATTGAGGGCTATCTGAAAACGACTGTGGCGCTGAAGTTGCCTGTGAATGTGGAGTTGGTGGCATGTGAAACCCGCATGTGGAGCATTTGTTTGTGTGGGATGCTCTACCAGGTTCATTCCTAGATAATGCACTCAAAGGGCACTAAGCATAGAGTGTGAAAACTGAGTTTCCTTGAGAGCTGCTTGGAAGCCTAATGGTGTGTGAAGTTAGTGAGCCAAATGGAGTTGTTCTCCCACAAGAACCACTCGGCTGATCCTTCTTCAATATGCCCTTCAGCAACATGCAGTGTTTCCTTGATTGAATTAGCTCTCATACCAATATTTGCGTCTAGAGCCTTTGCATTGAGGGCTATCTGAAAACGGCTGTGGCGCTGAAGTTGCCTGTGAATGTGGAGTTGGTGGCATGTGAAACCCGCATGTGGAGCATTCGTTTGTGTGGGATGCTCTACCAGGTTCATTCCTAGATAATGCACTCAAAGGGCACTAAGCATAGAGTGTGAAAACTGAGTTTCCTTGAGAGCTGCTTGGAAGCCTGATGGTGTGTGAAGTTAGTGAGCCAAATGGAGTTGTTCTCCCACAAGAACCACTCGGCTGATCCTTCTTCAATATGCCCTTCACGAATACGCAGTGTTTCCTTGATTGAATTAGCTCTCACACCAATATTTGCGTCTAGAGCCTTTGCATTGAGGGCTATCTGAAAACGGCTGTGGCGCTGAAGTTGCCTGTGATTGTGGAGTTGGTGGCATGTGAAACCCGCATGTGGAGCATTCGTTTGTGTGAAATGCTATACTAGATTCATTCCTAGATAATGCACTCAAAGGGCACTAAGCATAGAGTGTGAAAACTGAGTTTCCTTGAGAGCTGCTTGGAAGCCTGATGGTGTGTGAAGTTAGTGAGCCAAATGGAGTTGTTCTCCCACAAGAACCACTCGGCTGATCCTTCTTCAATATGCCCTTCACCAACATGCAGTGTTTCCTTGATTGAATTAGCTCTCACACCAATATTTGTGTCTAGAGCCTTTGCATTGAGGGCTATCTGAAAATGGCGGTGGCGCTGAAGTTGCCTGTGAATGTGGAGTTGGTGGCATGTGAAACCCGCATGTGGAGCATTCGTTTGTGTGGGATACTCACCAAGGTTCGTTTCAGTCCATGTCACTTAAAGGGCATTAAGAATAGAGCGTGAAAACTGAGTTTCCTTGAGAGCTGCTTGGAAGCCTGATGGTGTGTGAAGTTAGTGAGCCAAATGGAGTTGTTCTCCCACAAGAACCACTCGGCTGATCCTTCTTCAATATGCCCTTCACCAACATGCAGTGTTTCCTTGATTGAATTAGCTCTCACACAATATTTGCGTCTAGAGCCTTTGCATTGAGGGCTATCTGAAAACGGCTGTGGCGCTGAAGTTGCCTGTGAATGTGGAGTTGGTGGCATGTGAAAACCCGCATGTGGAGCATTCGTTTGTGTGGGATGCTCACCAAGCTTCATTTCAGTCCTAGGCACTCAAAGGGCACTAAGCATAGAGTGTGAAAACTGAGTTTCCTTGAGAGCTGCTTGGAAGCCTGATGGTGTGTGAAGTTAGTGAGCCAAATGGAGTTGTTCTCCCACAAGAACCACTCGGCTGATCCTTCTTCAATATGCCCTTTACCAACATGCAGTGTTTCCTTGATTGAATTAGCTCTCACACCAATATTTGCGTCTAGGGCCTTTGCATTGAGGGCTATCTGAAAACGGCTGTGGTGCTGAAGTTGCCCGAGAATGTGGAGTTGGTGGCATGTGAAACCCGCATGTGGAACATTCGTTTGTGTGGGATGCTCTACCAGGTTCATTCCTAGATAATGCACTCAAAGGGCACTAAGCATAGAGTGTGAAAACTGAGTTTCCTTGAGAGCTGCTTGGAAGCCTGATGGTGTGTGAGGTTAGTGAGCCAAATGGAGTTGTTCTCCCACAAGAACCACTCGGCTGATCCTTCTTCAATATGCCCTTTACCAACATGCAGTGTTTCCTTGATTGAATTAGCTCTCACAGCAATATTTGCGTCTAGAGCCTTTGCATTGAGGGCTATCTGAAAACAGCTGTGGCGCTGAAGTTGCCTGTGAATGTGGAGTTGGTGGCATGTGAAACCCGCATGTGGAGCATTCGTTTGTGTGAGATGCTCTACTAGATTCATTCCTAGATAATGCACTCAAAGGGCACTAAGCATAGAGTGTGAAAACTGAGTTTCCTTGAGAGCTGCTTGGAAGCCTGATGGTGTGTGAAGTTAGTGAGCCAAATGGAGTTGTTCTCCCACAAGAACCACTCGGCTGATCCTTCTTCAATATGCCCTTCACCAACATGCAGTGTTTCCTTGATTGAATTAGCTCTCACACCAATATTTGCGTCTAGAGCCTTTGCATTGAGGGCTATCTGAAAATGGCTGTGGCGCTGAAGTTGCCTGTGAATGTTGAGTTGGTGGCATGTGAAACCCGCATGTGGAGCATTCGTTTGTGTGGGATGCTCTACCAGGTTCATTCCTAGATAATGCACTCAAAGGGCACTAAGCATAGAGTGTGAAAACTGAGTTTCCTTGAGAGCTGCTTGGAAGCCTGATGGTGTGTGAAGTTAGTGAGCCAAATGGAGTTGTTCTCCCACAAGAACCACTCGGCTGATCCTTCTTCAATATGCCCTTCACCAACATGCAGTGTTTCCTTGATTGAATTAGCTCTCACACCAATATTTGCGTCTAGAGCCTTTGCATTGAGGGCTATCTGAAAACGGCTGTGGCGCTGAAGTTGCCTGTGAATGTGGAGTTGGTGGCATGTGAAACCCGCATGTGGAGCATTCGTTTGTGTGGGATGCTCTACCAGGTTCATTCCTAGATAACGCACTCAAAGGGCACTAAGCATAGAGTGTGAAAACTGAGTTTCCTTGAGAGCTGCTTGGAAGCCTGATGGTGTGTGAAGTTAGTGAGCCAAATGGAGTTGTTCTCCCACAAGAACCACTCGGCTGATCCTTCTTCAATATGCCCTTCACCAACATGCAGTGTTTCCTTGATTGAATTAGCTCTCACACCAATATTTGCGTCTAGAGCCTTTGCATTGAGGGCTATCTGAAAACGACTGTGGCGCTGAAGTTGCCTGTGAATGTGGAGTTGGTGGCATGTGAAACCCGCATGTGGAGCATTTGTTTGTGTGGGATGCTCTACCAGGTTCATTCCTAGATAATGCACTCAAAGGGCACTAAGCATAGAGTGTGAAAACTGAGTTTCCTTGAGAGCTGCTTGGAAGCCTGATGGTGTGTGAAGTTAGTGAGCCAAATGGAGTTGTTCTCCCACATCAACCACTCGGCTGATCCTTCTTCAATATGCCCTTCAGCAACATGCAGTGTTTCCTTGATTGAATTAGCTCTCATACCAATATTTGCGTCTAGAGCCTTTGCATTGAGGGCTATCTGAAAACGGCTGTGGCGCTGAAGTTGCCTGTGAATGTGGAGTTGGTGGCATGTGAAACCCGCATGTGGAGCATTTGTTTGTGTGGGATGCTCTACCAGGTTCATTCCTAGATAATGCACTCAAAGGGCACTAAGCATAGAGTGTGAAAACTGAGTTTCCTTGAGAGCTGCTTGGAAGCCTGATGGTGTGTGAAGTTAGTGAGCCAAATGGAGTTGTTCTCCCACAAGAACCACTCGGCTGATCCTTCTTCAATATGCCCTTCAGCAACATGCAGTGTTTCCTTGATTGAATTAGCTCTCATACCAATATTTGCGTCTAGAGCCTTTGCATTGAGGGCTATCTGAAAACGGCTGTGGCGCTGAAGTTGCCTGTGAATGTGGAGTTGGTGGCATGTGAAACCCGCATGTGGAGCATTCGTTTGTGTGGGATGCTCTACCAGGTTCATTCCTAGATAATGCACTCAAAGGGCACTAAGCATAGAGTGTGAAAACTGAGTTTCCTTGAGAGCTGCTTGGAAGCCTGATGGTGTGTGAAGTTAGTGAGCCAAATGGAGTTGTTCTCCCACAAGAACCACTCGGCTGATCCTTCTTCAATATGCCCTTCACCAACATGCAGTGTTTCCTTGATTGAATTAGCTCTCACACCAATATTTGCGTCTAGAGCCTTTGCATTGAGGGCTATCTGAAAACGGCTGTGGCGCTGAAGTTGCCTGTGAATGTGGAGTTGGTGGCATGTGAAACCCGCATGTGGAGCATTCGTTTGTGTGGGATGCTCACCAAGCTTCATTTCAGTCCTAGGCACTCAAAGGGCACTAAGCATAGAGTGTGAAAACTGAGTTTCCTTGAGAGCTGCTTGGAAGCCTGATGGTGTGTGAAGTTAGTGAGCCAAATGGAGTTGTTCTCCCACAAGAACCACTCGGCTGATCCTTCTTCAATATGCCCTTCACCAACATGCAGTGTTTCCTTGATTGAATTAGCTCTCACACAAATATTTGCGTCTAGAGCCTTTGCATTGAGGGCTATCTGAAAACGGCTGTGGCGCTGAAGTTGCCTGTGAATGTGGAGTTGGTGGCATGTGAAACCCGCATGTAGAGCATTCGTTTGTGTGGGATGCTCTACCACGTTCATTCCTAGATAATGCAGTGAAACGGCACTAAGCAAAGAGTGTGAAAACTGAGTTTCCTTGAGAGCTGCTTGGAAGCCTGATGGTGTGTGAAGTTAGTGAGCCAAATGGAGTTGTTCTCCCACAAGAACCACTCGGCTGATCCTTCTTCAATATGCCCTACACCAACATGCAGTGTTTCCTTGATTGAATTAGCTCTCACACCAATATTTGCGTCTAGAGCCTTTGCATTGAGGGCTATGTGAAAACGGCTGTGGCGCTGAAGTTGCCTGTGAATGTGGAGTTGGTGGCATGTGAAACCCTCATGTGGAGCATTCGTTTGTGTGGGATGCTCACCAAGGTTCATTTCAGTCCAAGTCACTTAAAGGGCACTAAGCATAGAGTGTGAAAACTGAGTTTCCTTGAGAGCTGCTTGGAAGCCTGATGGTGTGTGAAGTTAGTGAGCCAAATGGAGTTGTTCTCCCACAAGAACCACTTGGCTGATCCTTCTTCAATATGCCCTTCACCAACATGCAGTGTTTCCTTGATTGAATTAGCTCTCACACCAATATTTGCGTCTAGAGCCTTTGCATTGAGGGCTATCTGAAAACGGCTGTGGCGCTGAAGTTGCCTGTGAATGTGGAGTTGGTGGCATGTGAAACCCGCATGTGGAGCATTCGTTTGTGTGGGATGCTCTACCACGTTCATTCCTAGATAATGCAGTGAAACGGCACTAAGCAAAGAGTGTGAAAACTGAGTTTCCTTGAGAGCTGCTTGGAAGCCTGATGGTGTGTGAAGTTAGTGAGCCAAATGGAGTTGTTCTCCCACAAGAACCACTCGGCTGATCCTTCTTCAATATGCCCTTCAGCAACATGCAGTGTTTCCTTGATTGAATTAGCTCTCATACCAATATTTGCGTCTAGAGCCTTTGCATTGAGGGCTATCTGAAAACGGCTGTGGCGCTGAAGTTGCCTGTGAATGTGGAGTTGGTGGCATGTGAAACCCGCATGTGGAGCATTCGTTTGTGTGGGATGCTCACCAAGGTTCATTTCAGTCCAAGTCACTTAAAGGGCACTAAGCATAGAGTGTGAAAACTGAGTTTCCTTGAGAGCTGCTTGGAAGCCTGATGGTGTGTGAAGTTAGTGAGCCAAATGGAGTTGTTCTCCCACAAGAACCACTCGGCTGATCCTTCTTCAATATGCCCTTCACCAACATGCAGTGTTTCCTTGATTGAATTAGCTCTCACACAAATATTTGCGTCTAGAGCCTTTGCATTGAGGGCTATCTGAAAACGGCTGTGGCGCTGAAGTTGCCTGTGAATGTGGAGTTGGTGGCATGTGAAACCCGCATGTAGAGCATTCGTTTGTGTGGGATGCTCTACCACGTTCATTCCTAGATAATGCAGTGAAACGGCACTAAGCAAAGAGTGTGAAAACTGAGTTTCCTTGAGAGCTGCTTGGAAGCCTGATGGTGTGTGAAGTTAGTGAGCCAAATGGAGTTGTTCTCCCACAAGAACCACTCGGCTGATCCTTCTTCAATATGCCCTACACCAACATGCAGTGTTTCCTTGATTGAATTAGCTCTCACACCAATATTTGCGTCTAGAGCCTTTGCATTGAGGGCTATGTGAAAACGGCTGTGGCGCTGAAGTTGCCTGTGAATGTGGAGTTGGTGGCATGTGAAACCCGCATGTGGAGCATTCGTTTGTGTGGGATGCTCACCAAGGTTCATTTCAGTCCAAGTCACTTAAAGGGCACTAAGCATAGAGTGTGAAAACTGAGTTTCCTTGAGAGCTGCTTGGAAGCCTGATGGTGTGTGAAGTTAGTGAGCCAAATGGAGTTGTTCTCCCACAAGAACCACTCGGCTGATCCTTCTTCAATATGCCCTTCACCAACATGCAGTGTTTCCTTGATTGAATTAGCTCTCACACCAATATTTGCGTCTAGAGCCTTTGCATTGAGGGCTATCTGAAAACGGCTGTGGCGCTGAAGTTGCCTGTGAATGTGGAGTTGGTGGCATGTGAAACCCGCATGTGGAGCATTCGTTTGTGTGGGATGCTCTACCACGTTCATTCCTAGATAATGCAGTGAAACGGCACTAAGCAAAGAGTGTGAAAACTGAGTTTCCTTGAGAGCTGCTTGGAAGCCTGATGGTGTGTGAAGTTAGTGAGCCAAATGGAGTTGTTCTCCCACAAGAACCACTCGGCTGATCCTTCTTCAATATGCCCTTCAGCAACATGCAGTGTTTCCTTGATTGAATTAGCTCTCATACCAATATTTGCGTCTAGAGCCTTTGCATTGAGGGCTATCTGAAAACGGCTGTGGCGCTGAAGTTGCCTGTGAATGTGGAGTTGGTGGCATGTGAAACCCGCATGTGGAGCATTCGTTTGTGTGGGATGCTCTACCAGGTTCATTGCTAGATAATGCACTCAAAGGGCACTAAGCATAGAGTGTGAAAACTGAGTTTCCTTGAGAGCTGCTTGGAAGCCTGATGGTGTGTGAAGTTAGTGAGCCAAATGGAGTTGTTCTCCCACAAGAACCACTCGGCTGATCCTTCTTCAATATGCCCTTCACCAACATGCAGTGTTTCCTTGATTGAATTAGCTCTCACACCAATATTTGCGTCTAGAGCCTTTGCATTGAGGGCTATCTGAAAACGGCTGTGGCGCTGAAGTTGCCTGTGAATGTGGAGTTGGTGGCATGTGAAACCCGCATGTGGAGCATTCGTTTGTGTGGGATGCTCACCAAGCTTCATTTCAGTCCTAGGCACTCAAAGGGCACTAAGCATAGAGTGTGAAAACTGAGTTTCCTTGAGAGCTGCTTGGAAGCCTGATGGTGTGTGAAGTTAGTGAGCCAAATGGAGTTGTTCTCCCACAAGAACCACTCGGCTGATCCTTCTTCAATATGCCCTTCACCAACATGCAGTGTTTCCTTGATTGAATTAGCTCTCACACCAATATTTGCGTCTAGAGCCTTTGCATTGAGGGCTATCTGAAAACGGCTGTGGCGCTGAAGTTGCCTGTGAATGTGGAGTTGGTGGCATGTGAAACCCGCATGTAGAGCATTCGTTTGTGTGGGATGCTCTACCAGGTTCATTCCTAGATAATGCACTCAAAGGGCACTAAGCATAGAGTGTGAAAACTGAGTTTCCTTGAGAGCTGCTTGGAAGCCTGATGGTGTGTGAAGTTAGTGAGCCAAATGGAGTTGTTCTCCCACAAGAACCACTCGGCTGATCCTTCTTCAATATGCCCTACACCAACATGCAGTGTTTCCTTGATTGAATTAGCTCTCACACCAATATTTGCGTCTAGAGCCTTTGCATTGAGGGCTATGTGAAAACGGCTGTGGCGCTGAAGTTGCCTGTGAATGTGGAGTTGGTGGCATGTGAAACCCGCATGTGGAGCATTCGTTTGTGTGGGATGCTCACCAAGGTTCATTTCAGTCCAAGTCCCTTAAAGGGCACTAAGCATAGAGTGTGAAAACTGAGTTTCCTTGAGAGCTGCTTGGAAGCCTGATGGTGTGTGAAGTTAGTGAGCCAAATGGAGTTGTTCTCCCACAAGAACCACTTGGCTGATCCTTCTTCAATATGCCCTTCACCAACATGCAGTGTTTCCTTGATTGAATTAGCTCTCACACCAATATTTGCGTCTAGAGCCTTTGCATTGAGGGCTATCTGAAAACGGCTGTGGCGCTGAAGTTGCCTGTGAATGTGGAGTTGGTGGCATGTGAAACCCGCATGTGGAGCATTCGTTTGTGTGGGATGCTCTACCACGTTCATTCCTAGATAATGCAGTGAAACGGCACTAAGCAAAGAGTGTGAAAACTGAGTTTCCTTGAGAGCTGCTTGGAAGCCTGATGGTGTGTGAAGTTAGTGAGCCAAATGGAGTTGTTCTCCCACAAGAACCACTCGGCTGATCCTTCTTCAATATGCCCTTCACCAACATGCAGTGTTTCCTTGATTGAATTAGCTCTCACACCAATATTTGCGTCTACAGCCTTTGCATTGAGGGCTATCTGAAAACGGCTGTGGCGCTGAAGTTGCCTGTGAATGTGGAGTTGGTGGCATGTGAAACCCGCATGTGGAGCATTCGTTTGTGTGAGATGCTCACCAAGCTTCATTTCAGTCCTAGGCACTCAAAGGGCACTAAGCATAGAGTGTGAAAACTGAGTTTCCTTGAGAGCTGCTTGGAAGCCTGATGGTGTGTGAAGTTAGTGAGCCAAATGGAGTTGTTCTCCCACAAGAACCACTCGGGTCATCCTTCTTCAATATGCCCTTCACCAACATGCAGTATTTCTTTGATTGAATTAGCTCTCACACCAATATTTGCGTCTAGAGCCTTTGCATTGAGGGCTATCTGAAAACGGCTGTGGCGCTGAAGTTGCCTGTGAATGTGGAGTTGGTGGCATGTGAAACCCGCATGTGGAGCATTCGTTTGTGTGGGATGCTCACCAAGCTTCATTTCAGTCCTAGGCACTCAAAGGGCACTAAGCATAGAGTGTGAAAACTGAGTTTCCTTGAGAGCTGCTTGGAAGCCTGATGGTGTGTGAAGTTAGTGAGCCAAATGGAGTTGTTCTCCCACAAGAACCACTCGGCTGATCCTTCTTCAATATGCCCTACATCAACATGCAGTGTTTCCTTGATTGAATTAGCTCTCACACCAATATTTGCGTCTAGAGCCTTTGCATTGAGGGCTATGTGAAAACGGCTGTGGCGCTGAAGTTGCCTGTGAATGTGGAGTTGGTGGCATGTGAAACCCGCATGTGGAGCATTCGTTTGTGTGAGATGCTCACCAAGCTTCATTTCAGTCCTAGGCACTCAAAGGGCACTAAGCATAGAGTGTGAAAACTGAGTTTCCTTGAGAGCTGCTTGGAAGCCTGATGGTGTGTGAAGTTAGTGAGCCAAATGGAGTTGTTCTCCCACAAGAACCACTCGGCTCATCCTTCTTCAATATGCCCTTCACCAACATGCAGTATTTCTTTGATTGAATTAGCTCTCACACCAATATTTGCGTCTAGAGCCTTTGCATTGAGGGCTATCTGAAAACGGCTGTGGCGCTGAAGTTGCCTGTGAATGTGGAGTTGGTGGCATGTGAAACCCGCATGTGGAGCATTCGTTTGTGCGGGATGCTCTTCCAGGTTCATTCCTAGATAATGCAGTGAAACGGCACTAAGCATAGAGTGTAAAAACTGAGTTTCCTTGAGAGCTGCTTGGAAGCCTGATGGTGTGTGAAGTTAGTGAGCCAAATGGAGTTGTTCTCCCAAAAGAACCACTCGGCTGATCCTTCTTCAATATGCCCTTCAGCAACATGCAGTGTTTCCTTGATTGAATTAGCTCTCACACCAATATTTGCGTCTAGAGCCTTTGCATTGAGGGCTATCTGAAAACGGCTGTGGCGCTGAAGTTGCCTGTGAATGTGGAGTTGGTGGCATGTGAAACCCGCATGTGGAGCATTCGTTTGTGTGGGATGCTCACCAAGCTTCATTTCAGTCCTAGGCACTGAAAGGGCACTAAGCATAGAGTGTGAAAACTGAGTTTCCTTGAGAGCTGCTTGGAAGCCTGATGGTTTGTGAAGTTAGTGAGCCAAATGGAGTTGTTCTCCCACAAGATCCACTCGGCTGATCCTTCTTCAATATGCCCTTCACCAACATGCACTGTTTCCTTGATTGAATTAGCTCTCACACCAATATTTGCGTCTAGAGCCTTTGCATTGAGGGCTATCTGAAAACGGCTGTGGTGTTGAAGTTGCCTGAGAATGTGGAGTTGGTGGCATGTGAAACCCGCATGTGGAGCATTCGTTTGTGTGGGATGCTCTACCAGGTTCATTCCTAGATAATGCACTCAAAGGGCACTAAGCATAGAGTGTGAAAACTGAGTTTCCTTGAGAGCTGCTTGGAAGCCTGATGGTGTGTGAAGTTAGTGAGCCAAATGGAGTTGTTCTCCCACAAGAACCACTTGGCTGATCCTTCTTCATTATGCCCTTCAGCAACATGCAGTGTTTCCTTGATTGAATTAGCTCTCACACCAATATTTGCGTCTAGAGCCTTTGCATTGAGGGCTATCTGAAAATGGCTGTGGCGCTGAAGTTGCCTGTGAATGTGGAGTTGGTGGCATGTGAAACCCGCATGTGGAGCATTCGTTTGTGTGGGATGCTCTACTAGATTCATTTCTAGATAATGCACTCAAAGGGCACTAAGCATAGAGTGTGAAAATTGAGTTTCCTTGAGAGCTGCTTGGAAGCCTGATGGTGTGTGAAGTTAGTGAGCCAAATGGAGTTGTTCTCCCACAAGAACCACTCGGCTGATCCTTCTTCAATATGCGCTTCAGCAACATGCAGTGTTTCCTTGATTGAATTAGCTCTCACACCAATATTTGCGTCTAGAGCCTTTGCATTGAGGGCTATCTGAAAACGGCTGTGGCGCTGAAGTTGCCTGTGAATGTGGAGTTGGTGGCATGTGAAACCCGCATGTGGAGCATTCGTTTGTGTGGGATGCTCTACCACGTTCATTCCTAGATAATGCAGTGAAACGGCACTAAGCAAAGAGTGTGAAAACTGAGTTTCCTTGAGAGCTGCTTGGAAGCCTGATGGTGTGTGAAGTTAGTGAGCCAAATGGAGTTGTTCTCCCACAAGAACCACTCGGCTGATCCTTCTTCAATATGCCTTTCACCAACATGCAGTGTTTCCTTGATTGAATTAGCTCTCACACCAATATTTGCGTCTAGAGCCTTTGCATTGAGGGCTATGTGAAAACGGCTGTGGCGCTGAAGTTGCCTGTGAATGTGGAGTTGGTGGCATGTGAAACCCGCATGTGGAGCATTCGTTTGTGTGGGATGCTCTACCAGGTTCATTCCTAGATAATGCACTCAAAGGGCACTAAGCATAGAGTGTGAAAACTGAGTTTCCTTGAGAGCTGCTTGGAAGCCTGATGGTGTGTGAAGTTAGTGAGCCAAATGGAGTTGTTCTCCCACAAGAACCACCCGGCTGATCCTTCTTCATTATGCCCTTCACCAACATGCAGTGTTTCCTTGATTGAATTAGCTCTCACACCAATATTTGCGTCTAGAGCCTTTGCATTGAGGGCTATCTGAAAACGGCTGTGGCGCTGAAGTTGCCTGTGAATGTGGAGTTGGTGGCATGTGAAACCAGCATGTGGAGCATTCGTTTGTGTGGGATGCTCTACTAGATTCATTTCTAGATAATGCACTCAAAGGGCACTAAGCATAGAGTGTGAAAATTGAGTTTCCTTGAGAGCTGCTTGGAAGCCTGATGGTGTGTGAAGTTAGTGAGCCAAATGGAGTTGTTCTCCCACAAGAACCACTCGGCTGATCCTTCTTCAATATGCGCTTCACCAACATGCAGTGTTTCCTTGATTGAATTAGCTCTCACACCAATATTTGCGTCTAGAGCCTTTGCATTGAGGGCTATCTGAAAATGGCTGTGGCGCTGAAGTTGCCTGTGAATGTGGAGTTGGTGGCATGTGAAACCCGCATGTGGAGCATTCGTTTGTGTGGGATGCTCACCAAGGTTCATTTCAGTCCAAGTCACTTAAAGGGCACTAAGCATAGAGTGTGAAAACTGAGTTTCCTTGAGAGCTGCTTGGAAGCCTGATGGTGTGTGAAGTTAGTGAGCCAAATGGAGTTGTTCTCCCACAAGAACCACTTGGCTGATCCTTCTTCAATATGCCCTTCACCAACATGCAGTGTTTCCTTGATTGAATTAGCTCTCACACCAATATTTGCGTCTAGAGCCTTTGCATTGAGGGCTATGTGAAAACGGCTGTGGCGCTGAAGTTGCCTGTGAATGTGGAGTTGGTGGCATGTGAAACCCGCATGTGGAGCATTCGTTTGTGTGGGATGCTCACCAAGGTTCATTTCAGTCCAAGTCACTTAAAGGGCACTAAGCATAGAGCATGAAAACTGAGTTTCCTTGAGAGCTGCTTGGAAGCCTGATTGTGTGTGAAGTTAGTGAGCCAAATGGAGTTGTTCTCCCACAAGAACCAATCGGCTGATCCTTCTTCAATATGCCCTTCAGCAAGATGCAGTGTTTCCTTGATTGAATTAGCTCTCACACCAATATTTGCGTCTAGAGCCTTTGCATTGAGGGCTATCTGAAAACGGCTGTGGCGCTGAAGTTGCCTGTGAATGTGGAGTTGGTGGCATGTGAAACCCACATGTGGAGCATTCGTTTGTGTGGGATGCTCACCAAGGTTCATTTCAGTCCAAGTCACTTAAAGGGCACTAAGCATAGAGTGTGAAAACTGAGTTTCCTTGAGAGCTGCTTGGAAGCCTGATGGTGTGTGAAGTTAGTGAGTCAAATGGAGTTGTTCTCCCACAAGAACCGCTAGGCTGATCCTTCTTCAATATGCCCTTCACCAACATGCAGTGTTTCCTTGATTGAATTAGCTCTCACACCAATATTTGCGTCTAGAGCCTTTGCATTGAGGGCTATCTGAAAACGGCTGTGGCACTGAAGTTGCCTGTGAATATGGAGTTGGTGGCATGTGAAACCCGCATGTGGAGCATTCGTTTGTGTGGGATGCTCTACCACGTTCATTCCTAGATAATGCAGTGAAGCGGCACTAAGCAAAGAGTGTGAAAACTGAGTTTCCTTGAGAGCTGCTTGGAAGCCTGATGGTGTGTGAAGTTAGTGAGCCAAATGGAGTTGTTCTCCCACAAGAACCACTCGGCTGATCCTTCTTCAATATGCCCTTCACCAACATGCAGTGTTTCCTTGATTGAATTAGCTCTCACACAAATATTTGCGTCTAGAGCCTTTGCATTGAGGGCTATGTGAAAACGGCTGTGGCGCTGAAGTTGCCTGTGAATGTGGAGTTGGTGGCATGTGAAACCCGCATGTGGAGCATTCGTTTGTGTGGGATGCTCACCAAGATTCATTTCAGTCCAAGTCACTTAAAGGGCACTAAGCATAGAGCATGAAAACTGAGTTTCCTTGAGAGCTGCTTGGAAGCCTGATGGTGTGTGAAGTTAGTGAGCCAAATGGAGTTGTTCTCCCACAAGAACCACTCGGCTGATCCTTCTTCAATATGCGCTTCACCAACATGCAGTGTTTCCTTGATTGAATTAGCTCTCACACCAATATTTGCGTCTAGAGCCTTTGCATTGAGGGCTATCTGAAAATGGCTGTGGCGCTGAAGTTGCCTGTGAATGTGGAGTTGGTGGCATGTGAAACCCGCATGTGGAGCATTCGTTTGTGTGGGATGCTCACCAAGGTTCATTTCAGTCCAAGTCACTTAAAGGGCACTAAGCATAGAGTGTGAAAACTGAGTTTCCTTGAGAGCTGCTTGGAAGCCTGATGGTGTGTGAAGTTAGTGAGCCAAATGGAGTTGTTCTCCCACAAGAACCACTTGGCTGATCCTTCTTCAATATGCCCTTCACCAACATGCAGTGTTTCCTTGATTGAATTAGCTCTCACACCAATATTTGCGTCTAGAGCCTTTGCATTGAGGGCTATCTGAAAACGGCTGTGGCGCTGAAGTTGCCTGTGAATGTGGAGTTGGTGGCATGTGAAACCCGCATGTGGAGCATTCGTTTGTGTGGGATGCTCTACCACGTTCATTCCTAGATAATGCAGTGAAACGGCACTAAGCAAAGAGTGTGAAAACTGAGTTTCCTTGAGAGCTGCTTGGAAGCCTGATGGTGTGTGAAGTTAGTGAGCCAAATGGAGTTGTTCTCCCACAAGAACCACTCGGCTGATCCTTCTTCAATATGCCCTTCACCAACATGCAGTGTTTCCTTGATTGAATTAGCTCTCACACAAATATTTGCGTCTAGAGCCTTTGCATTGAGGGCTATGTGAAAACGGCTGTGGCGCTGAAGTTGCCTGTGAATGTGGAGTTGGTGGCATGTGAAACCCGCATGTGGAGCATTCGTTTGTGTGGGATGCTCACCAAGGTTCATTTCAGTCCAAGTCACTTAAAGGGCACTAAGCATAGAGTGTGAAAACTGAGTTTCCTTGAGAGCTGCTTGGAAGCCTGATGGTGTGTGAAGTTAGTGAGCCAAATGGAGTTGTTCTCCCACAAGAACCACTCGGCTGATCCTTCTTCAATATGCCCTTCAGCAAGATGCAGTGTTTCCTTGATTGAATTAGCTCTCACACCAATATTTGCGTCTAGAGCCTTTGCATTGAGGGCTATCTGAAAACGGCTGTGGCGCTGAAGTTGCCTGTGAATGTGGAGTTGGTGGCATGTGAAACCCGCATGTGGAGCATTCGTTTGTGTGGGATGCTCACCAAGCTTCATTTCAGTCCTAGGCACTCAAAGGGCACTAAGCATAGAGTGTGAAAACTGAGTTTCCTAAGAGAGCTGCTTGGAAGCCTGATGGTTTGTGAAGTTAGTGAGCCAAATGGAGTTGTTCTCCCACAAGATCCACTCGGCTGATCCTTCTTCAATATGCCCTTCACCAACATGCAGTGTTTCCTTGATTGAATTAGCTCTCACACCAATATTTGCGTCTAGAGCCTTTGCATTGAGGGCTATCTGAAAACGGCTGTGGCGCTGAAGTTGCCTGTGAATATGGAGTTGGTGGCATGTGAAACCCGCATGTGGAGCATTCGTTTGTGTGGGATCCTCTACCACGTTCATTCCTAGATAATGCAGTGAAACGGCACTAAGCAAAGAGTGTGAAAACTGAGTTTCCTTGAGAGCTGCTTGGAAGCCTGATGGTGTGTGAAGTTAGTGAGCCAAATGGAGTTGTTCTCCCACAAGAACCACTCGGCTGATCCTTCTTCAATATGCCCTTCACCAACATGCAGTGTTTCCTTGATTGAATTAGCTCTCACACAAATATTTGCGTCTAGAGCCTTTGCATTGAGGGCTATGTGAAAACACCTGTGGCACTGAAGTTGCCTGTGAATGTGGAGTTGGTGGCATGTGAAACCCGCATGTGGAGCATTCGTTTGTGTGGGATGCTCACCAAGGTTCATTTCAGTCCAAGTCACTTAAAGGGCACTAAGCATAGAGCATGAAAACTGAGTTTCCTTGAGAGCTGCTTGGAAGCCTGATGGTGTGTGAAGTTAGTGAGCCAAATGGAGTTGTTCTCCCACAAGAACCAATCGGCTGATCCTTCTTCAATATGCCCTTCAGCAAGATGCAGTGTTTCCTTGATTGAATTAGCTCTCACACCAATATTTGCGTCTAGAGCCTTTGCATTGAGGGCTATCTGAAAACGGCTGTGGCGCTGAAGTTGCCTGTGAATGTGGAGTTGGTGGCATGTGAAACCCACATGTGGAGCATTCGTTTGTGTGGGATGCTCACCAAGCTTCATTTCAGTCCTAGGCACTCAAAGGGCACTAAGCATAGAGTGTGAAAACTGAGTTTGCTTGAGAGCTGCTTGGAAGCCTGATGGTGTGTGAAGTTAGTGAGCCAAATGGAGTTGTTCTCCCACAAGAACCACTCGGCTGATCCTTCTTCAATATGCCCTTCACCAACATGCAGTGTTTCCTTGATTGAATTAGCTCTCACACCAATATTTGCGTCTAGAGCCTTTGCATTGAGGGCTATCTGAAAACGGCTGTGGCGCTGAAGTTGCCTGTGAATGTGGAGTTGGTGGCATGTGAAACCCGCATGTGGAGCATTCGTTTGTGTGGGATGCTCACCAAGCTTCATTTCAGTCCTAGGCACTCAAAGGGCACTAAGCATAGAGTGTGAAAACTGAGTTTCCTAAGAGAGCTGCTTGGAAGCCTGATGGTTTGTGAAGTTAGTGAGCCAAATGGAGTTGTTCTCCCACAAGAACCACTCGGCTGATCCTTCTTCAATATGCCCTTCACCAACATGCAGTGTTTCCTTGATTGAATTAGCTCTCACACCAATATTTGCGTCTAGAGCCTTTGCATTGAGGGCTATCTGAAAACGGCTGTGGCGCTGAAGTTGCCTGTGAATGTGGAGTTGGTGGCATGTGAAACCCACATGTGGAGCATTCGTTTGTGTGGGATGCTCACCAAGGTTCATTTCAGTCCAAGTCACTTAAAGGGCACTAAGCATAGAGTGTGAAAACTGAGTTTCCTTGAGAGCTGCTTGGAAGCCTGATGGTGTGTGAAGTTAGTGAGCCAAATGGAGTTGTTCTCCCACAAGAACCGCTAGGCTGATCCTTCTTCAATATGCCCTTCACCAACATGCAGTGTTTCCTTGATTGAATTAGCTCTCACACCAATATTTGCGTCTAGAGCCTTTGCATTGAGGGCTATCTGAAAACGGCTGTGGCGCTGAAGTTGCCTGTGAATATGGAGTTGGTGGCATATGAAACCCGCATGTGGAGCATTCGTTTGTGTGGGATGCTCTACCACGTTCATTCCTAGATAATGCAGTGAAACGGTACTAAGCAAAGAGTGTGAAAACTGAGTTTCCTTGAGAGCTGCTTGGAAGCCTGATGGTGTGTGAAGTTAGTGAGCCAAATGGAGTTGTTCTCCCACAAGAACCACTCGGCTGATCCTTCTTCAATATGCCCTTCACCAACATGCAGTGTTTCCTTGATTGAATTAGCTCTCACACAAATATTTGCGTCTAGAGCCTTTTCATTGAGGGCTATGTGAAAACACCTGTGGCACTGAAGTTGCCTGTGAATGTGGAGTTGGTGGCATGTGAAACCCGCATGTGGAGCATTCGTTTGTGTGGGATGCTCACCAAGCTTCATTTCATTCCTAGTCACTCAAAGGACACTAAGCATAGAGTGTGAAAACTGAGTTTCCTTGAGGGCTGCTTGGAAGCCTGATGGTGTGTGAAGTTAGTGAGCCAAATGGAGTTGTTCTCCCACAAGAACCACTCGGCTGATCCTTCTTCAATATGCCCTTCACCAACATGCAGTGTTTCCTTGATTGAATTATCTCTCACACCAATATTTGCGTCTAGAGCCTTTGCATTGAGGGCTATCTGAAAACGGCTGTGGCGCTGAAGTTGCCTGTGAATGTGGAGTTGGTGGCATGTGAAACCCGCATGTGGAGCATTCGTTTGTGTGGGATGCTCACCAAGCTTCATTTCAGTCCTAGGCACTCAAAGGGCACTAAGCATAGAGTGTGAAAACTGAGTTTCCTAAGAGAGCTGCTTGGAAGCCTGATGGTGTGTGAAGTTAGTGAGCCAAATGGAGTTGTTCTCCCACAAGAACCACTCGGCTGATCCTTCTTCATTATGCCCTTCACCAACATGCAGTGTTTCCTTGATTGAATTAGCTCTCACACCAATATTTGCGTCTAGAGCCTTTGCATTGAGGGCTATCTGAAAATGGCTGTGGCGCTGAAGTTGCCTGTGAATGTGGAGTTGGTGGCATGTGAAACCCGCATGTGGAGCATTCGTTTGTGTGGGATGCTCTACTAGATTCATTTCTAGATAATGCACTCAAAGGGCACTAAGCATAGAGTGTGAAAATTGAGTTTCCTTGAGAGCTGCTTGGAAGCCTGATGGTGTGTGAAGTTAGTGAGCCAAATGGAGTTGTTCTCCCACAAGAACCACTCGGCTGATCCTTCTTCAATATGCGCTTCACCAACATGCAGTGTTTCCTTGATTGAATTAGCTCTCACACCAATATTTGCGTCTAGAGCCTTTGCATTGAGGGCTATCTGAAAATGGCTGTGGCGCTGAAGTTGCCTGTGAATGTGGAGTTGGTGGCATGTGAAACCCGCATGTGGAGCATTCGTTTGTGTGGGATGCTCACCAAGGTTCATTTCAGTCCAAGTCACTTAAAGGGCACTAAGCATAGAGTGTGAAAACTGAGTTTCCTTGAGAGCTGCTTGGAAGCCTGATGGTGTGTGAAGTTAGTGAGCCAAATGGAGTTGTTCTCCCACAAGAACCACTTGGCTGATCCTTCTTCAATATGCCCTTCACCAACATGCAGTGTTTCCTTGATTGAATTAGCTCTCACACCAATATTTGCGTCTAGAGCCTTTGCATTGAGGGCTATCTGAAAACGGCTGTGGCGCTGAAGTTGCCTGTGAATGTGGAGTTGGTGGCATGTGAAACCCGCATGTGGAGCATTCGTTTGTGTGGGATGCTCTACCACGTTCATTCCTAGATAATGCAGTGAAACGGCACTAAGCAAAGAGTGTGAAAACTGAGTTTCCTTGAGAGCTGCTTGGAAGCCTGATGGTGTGTGAAGTTAGTGAGCCAAATGGAGTTGTTCTCCAACAAGAACCACTCGGCTGATCCTTCTTCAATATGCCCTTCACCAACATGCAGTGTTTCCTTGATTGAATTAGCTCTCACACCAATATTTGCGTCTAGAGCCTTTGCATTGAGGGCTATGTGAAAACGGCTGTGGCCCTGAAGTTGCCTGTGAATGTGGAGTTGGTGGCATGTGAAACCCGCATGTGGAGCATTCGTTTGTGTGGGATGCTCTACCAGGTTCATTCCTAGATAATGCACTCAAAGGGCACTAAGCATAGAGTGTGAAAACTGAGTTTCCTTGAGAGCTGCTTGGAAGCCTGATGGTGTGTGAAGTTAGTGAGCCAAATGGAGTTGTTCTCCCACAAGAACCACCCGGCTGATCCTTCTTCATTATGCCCTTCACCAACATGCAGTGTTTCCTTGATTGAATTAGCTCTCACACCAATATTTGCGTCTAGAGCCTTTGCATTGAGGGCTATCTGAAAACGGCTGTGGCGCTGAAGTTGCCTGTGAATGTGGAGTTGGTGGCATGTGAAACCAGCATGTGGAGCATTCGTTTGTGTGGGATGCTCTACTAGCTTCATTTCTAGATAATGCACTCAAAGGGCACTAAGCATAGAGTGTGAAAATTGAGTTTCCTTGAGAGCTGCTTGGAAGCCTGATGGTGTGTGAAGTTAGTGAGCCAAATGGAGTTGTTCTCCCACAAGAACCACTCGGCTGATCCTTCTTCAATATGCGCTTCACCAACATGCAGTGTTTCCTTGATTGAATTAGCTCTCACACCAATATTTGCGTCTAGAGCCTTTGCATTGAGGGCTATCTGAAAATGGCTGTGGCGCTGAAGTTGCCTGTGAATGTGGAGTTGGTGGCATGTGAAACCCGCATGTGGAGCATTCGTTTGTGTGGGATGCTCACCAAGGTTCATTTCAGTCCAAGTCACTTAAAGGGCACTAAGCATAGAGTGTGAAAACTGAGTTTCCTTGAGAGCTGCTTGGAAGCCTGATGGTGTGTGAAGTTAGTGAGCCAAATGGAGTTGTTCTCCCACAAGAACCACTTGGCTGATCCTTCTTCAATATGCCCTTCACCAACATGCAGTGTTTCCTTGATTGAATTAGCTCTCACACCAATATTTGCGTCTAGAGCCTTTGCATTGAGGGCTATCTGAAAACGGCTGTGGCGCTGAAGTTGCCTGTGAATGTGGAGTTGGTGGCATGTGAAACCCGCATGTGGAGCATTCGTTTGTGTGGGATGCTCACCAAGCTTCATTTCAGTCCTAGGCACTCAAAGGGCACTAAGCATAGAGTGTGAAAACTGAGTTTCCTAAGAGAGCTGCTTGGAAGCCTGATGGTTTGTGAAGTTAGTGAGCCAAATGGAGTTGTTCTCCCACAAGAACCACTCGGCTGATCCTTCTTCAATATGCCCTTCACCAACATGCAGTGTTTCCTTGATTGAATTAGCTCTCACACCAATATTTGCGTCTAGAGCCTTTGCATTGAGGGCTATCTGAAAACGGCTGTGGCGCTGAAGTTGCCTGTGAATGTGGAGTTGGTGGCATGTGAAACCCACATGTGGAGCATTCGTTTGTGTGGGATGCTCACCAAGGTTCATTTCAGTCCAAGTCACTTAAAGGGCACTAAGCATAGAGTGTGAAAACTGAGTTTCCTTGAGAGCTGCTTGGAAGCCTGATGGTGTGTGAAGTTAGTGAGCCAAATGGAGTTGTTCTCCCACAAGAACCGCTAGGCTGATCCTTCTTCAATATGCCCTTCACCAACATGCAGTGTTTCCTTGATTGAATTAGCTCTCACACCAATATTTGCGTCTAGAGCCTTTGCATTGAGGGCTATCTGAAAACGGCTGTGGCGCTGAAGTTGCCTGTGAATATGGAGTTGGTGGCATATGAAACCCGCATGTGGAGCATTCGTTTGTGTGGGATGCTCTACCACGTTCATTCCTAGATAATGCAGTGAAACGGTACTAAGCAAAGAGTGTGAAAACTGAGTTTCCTTGAGAGCTGCTTGGAAGCCTGATGGTGTGTGAAGTTAGTGAGCCAAATGGAGTTGTTCTCCCACAAGAACCACTCGGCTGATCCTTCTTCAATATGCCCTTCACCAACATGCAGTGTTTCCTTGATTGAATTAGCTCTCACACAAATATTTGCGTCTAGAGCCTTTTCATTGAGGGCTATGTGAAAACACCTGTGGCACTGAAGTTGCCTGTGAATGTGGAGTTGGTGGCATGTGAAACCCGCATGTGGAGCATTCGTTTGTGTGGGATGCTCACCAAGCTTCATTTCATTCCTAGTCACTCAAAGGACACTAAGCATAGAGTGTGAAAACTGAGTTTCCTTGAGGGCTGCTTGGAAGCCTGATGGTGTGTGAAGTTAGTGAGCCAAATGGAGTTGTTCTCCCACAAGAACCACTCGGCTGATCCTTCTTCAATATGCCCTTCACCAACATGCAGTGTTTCCTTGATTGAATTATCTCTCACACCAATATTTGCGTCTAGAGCCTTTGCATTGAGGGCTATCTGAAAACGGCTGTGGCGCTGAAGTTGCCTGTGAATGTGGAGTTGGTGGCATGTGAAACCCGCATGTGGAGCATTCGTTTGTGTGGGATGCTCACCAAGCTTCATTTCAGTCCTAGGCACTCAAAGGGCACTAAGCATAGAGTGTGAAAACTGAGTTTCCTAAGAGAGCTGCTTGGAAGCCTGATGGTGTGTGAAGTTAGTGAGCCAAATGGAGTTGTTCTCCCACAAGAACCACTCGGCTGATCCTTCTTCATTATGCCCTTCACCAACATGCAGTGTTTCCTTGATTGAATTAGCTCTCACACCAATATTTGCGTCTAGAGCCTTTGCATTGAGGGCTATCTGAAAATGGCTGTGGCGCTGAAGTTGCCTGTGAATGTGGAGTTGGTGGCATGTGAAACCCGCATGTGGAGCATTCGTTTGTGTGGGATGCTCTACTAGATTCATTTCTAGATAATGCACTCAAAGGGCACTAAGCATAGAGTGTGAAAATTGAGTTTCCTTGAGAGCTGCTTGGAAGCCTGATGGTGTGTGAAGTTAGTGAGCCAAATGGAGTTGTTCTCCCACAAGAACCACTCGGCTGATCCTTCTTCAATATGCGCTTCACCAACATGCAGTGTTTCCTTGATTGAATTAGCTCTCACACCAATATTTGCGTCTAGAGCCTTTGCATTGAGGGCTATCTGAAAATGGCTGTGGCGCTGAAGTTGCCTGTGAATGTGGAGTTGGTGGCATGTGAAACCCGCATGTGGAGCATTCGTTTGTGTGGGATGCTCACCAAGGTTCATTTCAGTCCAAGTCACTTAAAGGGCACTAAGCATAGAGTGTGAAAACTGAGTTTCCTTGAGAGCTGCTTGGAAGCCTGATGGTGTGTGAAGTTAGTGAGCCAAATGGAGTTGTTCTCCCACAAGAACCACTTGGCTGATCCTTCTTCAATATGCCCTTCACCAACATGCAGTGTTTCCTTGATTGAATTAGCTCTCACACCAATATTTGCGTCTAGAGCCTTTGCATTGAGGGCTATCTGAAAACGGCTGTGGCGCTGAAGTTGCCTGTGAATGTGGAGTTGGTGGCATGTGAAACCCGCATGTGGAGCATTCGTTTGTGTGGGATGCTCTACCACGTTCATTCCTAGATAATGCAGTGAAACGGCACTAAGCAAAGAGTGTGAAAACTGAGTTTCCTTGAGAGCTGCTTGGAAGCCTGATGGTGTGTGAAGTTAGTGAGCCAAATGGAGTTGTTCTCCAACAAGAACCACTCGGCTGATCCTTCTTCAATATGCCCTTCACCAACATGCAGTGTTTCCTTGATTGAATTAGCTCTCACACCAATATTTGCGTCTAGAGCCTTTGCATTGAGGGCTATGTGAAAACGGCTGTGGCCCTGAAGTTGCCTGTGAATGTGGAGTTGGTGGCATGTGAAACCCGCATGTGGAGCATTCGTTTGTGTGGGATGCTCTACCAGGTTCATTCCTAGATAATGCACTCAAAGGGCACTAAGCATAGAGTGTGAAAACTGAGTTTCCTTGAGAGCTGCTTGGAAGCCTGATGGTGTGTGAAGTTAGTGAGCCAAATGGAGTTGTTCTCCCACAAGAACCACCCGGCTGATCCTTCTTCATTATGCCCTTCACCAACATGCAGTGTTTCCTTGATTGAATTAGCTCTCACACCAATATTTGCGTCTAGAGCCTTTGCATTGAGGGCTATCTGAAAACGGCTGTGGCGCTGAAGTTGCCTGTGAATGTGGAGTTGGTGGCATGTGAAACCAGCATGTGGAGCATTCGTTTGTGTGGGATGCTCTACTAGCTTCATTTCTAGATAATGCACTCAAAGGGCACTAAGCATAGAGTGTGAAAATTGAGTTTCCTTGAGAGCTGCTTGGAAGCCTGATGGTGTGTGAAGTTAGTGAGCCAAATGGAGTTGTTCTCCCACAAGAACCACTCGGCTGATCCTTCTTCAATATGCGCTTCACCAACATGCAGTGTTTCCTTGATTGAATTAGCTCTCACACCAATATTTGCGTCTAGAGCCTTTGCATTGAGGGCTATCTGAAAATGGCTGTGGCGCTGAAGTTGCCTGTGAATGTGGAGTTGGTGGCATGTGAAACCCGCATGTGGAGCATTCGTTTGTGTGGGATGCTCACCAAGGTTCATTTCAGTCCAAGTCACTTAAAGGGCACTAAGCATAGAGTGTGAAAACTGAGTTTCCTTGAGAGCTGCTTGGAAGCCTGATGGTGTGTGAAGTTAGTGAGCCAAATGGAGTTGTTCTCCCACAAGAACCACTTGGCTGATCCTTCTTCAATATGCCCTTCACCAACATGCAGTGTTTCCTTGATTGAATTAGCTCTCACACCAATATTTGCGTCTAGAGCCTTTGCATTGAGGGCTATCTGAAAACGGCTGTGGCGCTGAAGTTGCCTGTGAATGTGGAGTTGGTGGCATGTGAAACCCGCATGTGGAGCATTCGTTTGTGTGGGATGCTCTACCACGTTCATTCCTAGATAAAGCAGTGAAACGGCACTAAGCAAAGAGTGTGAAAACTGAGTTTCCTTGAGAGCTGCTTGGAAGCCTGATGGTGTGTGAAGTTAGTGAGCCAAATGGAGTTGTTCTCCCACAAGAACCACTCGGCTGATCCTTCTTCAATATGCCCTTCACCAACATGCAGTGTTTCCTTGATTGAATTAGCTCTCACACCAATATTTGCGTCTAGAGCCTTTGCATTGAGGGCTATGTGAAAACGGCTGTGGCGCTGAAGTTGCCTGTGAATGTGGAGTTGGTGGCATGTGAAACCCGCATGTGGAGCATTCGTTTGTGTGGGATGCTCTACCAGGTTCATTCCTAGATAATGCACTCAAAGGGCACTAAGCATAGAGTGTGAAAACTGAGTTTCCTTGAGAGCTGCTTGGAAGCCTGATGGTGTGTGAAGTTAGTGAGCCAAATGGAGTTGTTCTCCCACAAGAACCACCCGGCTGATCCTTCTTCATTATGCCCTTCACCAACATGCAGTGTTTCCTTGATTGAATTAGCTCTCACACCAATATTTGCGTCTAGAGCCTTTGCATTGAGGGCTATCTGAAAACGGCTGTGGCGCTGAAGTTGCCTGTGAATGTGGAGTTGGTGGCATGTGAAACCAGCATGTGGAGCATTCGTTTCTACTAGCTTCATTTCTAGATAATGCACTCAAAGGGCACTAAGCATAGAGTGTGAAAATTGAGTTTCCTTGAGAGCTGCTTGGAAGCCTGATGGTGTGTGAAGTTAGTGAGCCAAATGGAGTTGTTCTCCCACAAGAACCACTCGGCTGATCCTTCTTCAATATGCGCTTCACCAACATGCAGTGTTTCCTTGATTGAATTAGCTCTCACACCAATATTTGCGTCTAGAGCCTTTGCATTGAGGGCTATCTGAAAATGGCTGTGGCGCTGAAGTTGCCTGTGAATGTGGAGTTGGTGGCATGTGAAACCCGCATGTGGAGCATTCGTTTGTGTGGGATGCTCACCAAGGTTCATTTCAGTCCAAGTCACTTAAAGGGCACTAAGCATAGAGTGTGAAAACTGAGTTTCCTTGAGAGCTGCTTGGAAGCCTGATGGTGTGTGAAGTTAGTGAGCCAAATGGAGTTGTTCTCCCACAAGAACCACTTGGCTGATCCTTCTTCAATATGCCCTTCACCAACATGCAGTGTTTCCTTGATTGAATTAGCTCTCACACCAATATTTGCGTCTAGAGCCTTTGCATTGAGGGCTATCTGAAAACGGCTGTGGCGCTGAAGTTGCCTGTGAATGTGGAGTTGGTGGCATGTGAAACCCGCATGTGGAGCATTCGTTTGTGTGGGATGCTCTACCACGTTCATTCCTAGATAATGCAGTGAAACGGCACTAAGCAAAGAGTGTGAAAACTGAGTTTCCTTGAGAGCTGCTTGGAAGCCTGATGGTGTGTGAAGTTAGTGAGCCAAATGGAGTTGTTCTCCCACAAGAACCACTCGGCTGATCCTTCTTCAATATGCCCTTCACCAACATGCAGTGTTTCCTTGATTGAATTAGCTCTCACACAAATATTTGCGTCTAGAGCCTTTGCATTGAGGGCTATGTGAAAACGGCTGTGGCGCTGAAGTTGCCTATGAATGTGGAGTTGGTGGCATGTGAAACCCGCATGTGGAGCATTCGTTTGTGTGGGATGCTCACCAAGGTTCATTTCAGTCGAAGTCACTTAAAGGGCACTAAGCATAGAGCATGAAAACTGAGTTTCCTTGAGAGCTGCTTGGAAGCCTGATGGTGTGTGAAGTTAGTGAGCCAAATGGAGTTGTTCTCCCACAAGAACCAATCGGCTGATCCTTCTTCAATATGCCCTTCAGCAAGATGCAGTGTTTTCTTGATTGAATTAGCTCTCACACCAATATTTGCGTCTAGAGCCTTTGCATTGAGGGCTATCTGAAAACGGCTGTGGGCGCTGAAGTTGCCTGTGAATGTGGAGTTGGTGGCATGTGAAACCCACATGTGGAGCATTCGTTTGTGTGGGATGCTCACCAAGCTTCATTTCAGTCCTAGGCACTCAAAGGGCACTAAGCATAGAGTGTGAAAACTGAGTTTGCTTGAGAGCTGCTTGGAAGCCTGATGGTGTGTGAAGTTAGTGAGCCAAATGGAGTTGTTCTCCCACAAGAACCACTCGGCTGATCCTTCTTCAATATGCCCTTCACCAACATGCAGTGTTTCCTTGATTGAATTAGCTCTCACACCAATATTTGCGTCTAGAGCCTTTGCATTGAGGGCTATCTGAAAACGGCTGTGGCGCTGAAGTTGCCTGTGAATGTGGAGTTGGTGGCATGTGAAACCCGCATGTAGAGCATTCGTTTGTGTGGGATGCTCTACCAGGTCATTCCTAGATAATGCACTCAAAGGGCACTAAGCATAGAGTGTGAAAACTGAGTTTCCTTGAGAGCTGCTTGGAAGCCTGATGGTGTGTGAAGTTAGTGAGCCAAATGGAGTTGTTCTCCAACAAGAACCACTCGGCTGATCCTTCTTCAATATGCCCTTCACCAACATGCAGTGTTTCCTTGATTGAATTAGCTCTCACTACCAATATTTGCGTCTAGAGCCTTTGCATTGAGGGCTATCTGAAAACGGCTGTGGCGCTGAAGTTGCCTGTGAATGTGGAGTTGGTGGCATGTGAAACCCGCATGTGGAGCATTCGTTTGTGTGGGATGCTCTACCAGGTTCATTCCTAGATAATGCACTCAAAGGGCACTAAGCATAGAGTGTGAAAACTGAGTTTCCTTGAGAGCTGCTTGGAAGCCTGATGGTGTGTGAAGTTAGTGAGCCAAATGGAGTTGTTCTCCCACAAGAACCACCCGGCTGATCCTTCTTCATTATGCCCTTCACCAACATGCAGTGTTTCCTTGATTGAATTAGCTCTCACACCAATATTTGCGTCTAGAGCCTTTGCATTGAGGGCTATCTGAAAACGGCTGTGGCGCTGAAGTTGCCTGTGAATGTGGAGTTGGTGGCATGTGAAACCAGCATGTGGAGCATTCGTTTGTGTGGGATGCTCTACTAGCTTCATTTCTAGATAATGCACTCAAAGGGCACTAAGCATAGAGTGTGAAAATTGAGTTTCCTTGAGAGCTGCTTGGAAGCCTGATGGTGTGTGAAGTTAGTGAGCCAAATGGAGTTGTTCTCCCACAAGAACCACTCGGCTGATCCTTCTTCAATATGCGCTTCACCAACATGCAGTGTTTCCTTGATTGAATTAGCTCTCACACCAATATTTGCGTCTAGAGCCTTTGCATTGAGGGCTATCTGAAAATGGCTGTGGCGCTGAAGTTGCCTGTGAATGTGGAGTTGGTGGCATGTGAAACCCGCATGTGGAGCATTCGTTTGTGTGGGATGCTCACCAAGGTTCATTTCAGTCCAAGTCACTTAAAGGGCACTAAGCATAGAGTGTGAAAACTGAGTTTCCTTGAGAGCTGCTTGGAAGCCTGATGGTGTGTGAAGTTAGTGAGCCAAATGGAGTTGTTCTCCCACAAGAACCACTTGGCTGATCCTTCTTCAATATGCCCCTCACCAACATGCAGTGTTTCCTTGATTGAATTAGCTCTCACACCAATATTTGCGTCTAGAGCCTTTGCATTGAGGGCTATCTGAAAACGGCTGTGGCGCTGAAGTTGCCTGTGAATGTGGAGTTGGTGGCATGTGAAACCCGCATGTGGAGCATTCGTTTGTGTGGGATGCTCTACCACGTTCATTCCTAGATAATGCAGTGAAACGGCACTAAGCAAAGAGTGTGAAAACTGAGTTTCCTTGAGAGCTGCTTGGAAGCCTGATGGGTGTGTGAAGTTAGTGAGCCAAATGGAGTTGTTCTCCCCACAAGAACCACTCGGCTGATCCTTCTTCAATATGCCCTTCACCAACATGCAGTGTTTCCTTGATTGAATTAGCTCTCACACAAATATTTGCGTCTAGAGCCTTTGCATTGAGGGCTATGTGAAAACGGCTGTGGCGCTGAAGTTGCCTATGAATGTGGAGTTGGTGGCATAGTGAAACCCGCATGTGGAGCATTCGTTTGTGTGTGGGATGCTCACCAAGGTTCATTTCAGTCCAAGTCACTTAAAGGGCACTAAGCATAGAGTGTGAAAACTGAGTTTCCTTGAGAGCTGCTTGGAAGCCTGATGGGTGTGTGAAGTTAGTGAGCCAAATGGAGTTGTTCTCCCACAAGAACCAATCGGCTGATCCTTCTTCAATATGCCCTTCAGCAAGATGCAGTGTTTTCTTGATTGAATTAGCTCTCACACCAATATTTGCGTCTAGAGGCCTTTGCATTGAGGGCTATCTGAAAACGGCTGTGGCGCTGAAGTTGCTGTGAATGTGGAGTTGGTGGCATGTGAAACCACATGTGGAGCATTCGTTTGTGTGGGATGCTCACCAAGCTTCATTTCAGTCCTAGGCTCTCAAAGGGCACTAAGCATAGAGTGTGAAAACTGAGTTTGCTTGAGAGCTGCTTGGAAGCCTGATGGTTGTGTGAAGTTAGTGAGCCAAATGGAGTTGTTCTCCCACAAGAACCACTCGGCTGATCCTTCTTCAATATGCCCTTCACCAACATGCAGTGTTTCCTTGATTGAATTAGCTCTCACACCACATATTTGCGTCTAGAGCCTTTGCATTGAGGGCTATCTGAAAACGGGCTGTGGCGCTGAAGTTGCCTGTGAATGTGGAGTTCGGTGGCATGTGAAACCCGCATGTAGAGCATTCGTTTGTGTGGGATGCTCTACCAGGTCATTCCTAGATAATGCACTCAAAGGGCACTAAGCATAGAGTGTGAAAACTGAGTTTCCTTGAGAGCTGCTTGGAAGCCTGATTGGTGTGTGAAGTGAGTGAGCCAAATGGAGTTGTTCTCCACAAGAACACTCGGCTGATCCTTCTTCAATATGCCCTACACCAACATGCAGTGTTTCCTTGATTGAATTAGCTCTCACACCAATATTTGCGTCTAGAGCCTTTGCATTGAGGGCTATGTGAAAACGGCTGTGGCGCTGAAGTTGCCTGTGAATGTGAGTTGGTGGCATGTGAAACCCCGCATGTGGAGCATTCGTTGTGTGGGGATGCTCTACCAGGTTCATTCCTAGATAACGCACTCAAAGGGCACTAAGCATAGAGTGTAAAAACTGAGTTTCCTTGAGAGCTGCTTGGAAGCCTGATGGTGTGTGAAGTTAGTGAGCCAAATGGAGTTGTTCTCCCACAAGAACCACTCGGCTGATCCTTCTTCAATATGCCCTTCACCAACATGCAGTGTTTCCTTGATTGAATTAGCTCTCACACCAATATTTGCGTCTAGAGCCTTTGCATTGAGGGCTATCTGAAAACGGCTGTGGCGCTGAAGTTGCCTGTGAATGTGGAGTTGGTGGCATGTGAAACCCGCATGTGGAGCATTCGTTTGTGTGGGATGCTCACCAAGCTTCATTCAGTCCTAGGCACTCAAAGGGCACTAAGCATAGAGTGTGAAAACTGAGTTTCCTAAGAGAGCTGCTTGGAAGCCTGATGGTTTGTGAAGTTAGTGAGCCAAATGGAGTTGTTCTCCCACAAGATCCACTCGGCTGATCCTTCTTCAATATGCCCTTCACCAAACATGCAGTGTTTCCTTGATTGAATTAGCTCTCACACCAATATTTGCGTCTAGAGCCCTTTGCATTGAGGGCTATCTGAAAACGGCTGTGGCGCTGAAGTTGCCTGTGAATGTGGAGTTGGTGGCATGTGAAACCCACATGTGGAGCATTCGTTTGTGTGGGATGCTCACCAAGGTTCATTTCAGTCCAAGTCACTTAAAGGGCACTAAGCATAGAGTGTGAAAACTGAGTTTCCTTGAGAGCTGCTTGGAAGCCTGATGGTGTGTGAAGTTAGTGAGCCAAATGGAGTTGTTCTCCCACAAGAACCGCTAGGCTGATCCTTCTTCAATATGCCCTTCACCAACATGCAGTGTTTCCTTGATTGAATTAGCTCTCACACCAATATTTGCGTCTAGAGCCTTTGCATTGAGGGCTATCTGAAAACGGCTGTGGCGCTGAAGTTGCCTGTGAATATGGAGTTGGTGGCATGTGAAACCCGCATGTGGAGCATTCGTTTGTGTGGGATGCTCACCAAGCTTCATTTCAGTCCTAGGCACTCAAAGGGCACTAAGCATAGAGTGTGAAAACTGAGTTTCCTAAGAGAGCTGCTTGGAAGCCTGATGGTGTGTGAAGTTAGTGAGCCAAATGGAGTTGTTCTCCCACAAGAACCACTCGGCTGATCCTTCTTCATTATGCCCTTCACCAACATGCAGTGTTTCCTTGATTGAATTAGCTCTCACACCAATATTTGCGTCTAGAGCCTTTGCATTGAGGGCTATCTGAAAACGGCTGTGGCGCTGAAGTTGCCTGTGAATGTGGAGTTGGTGGCATGTGAAACCCGCATGTGGAGCATTCGTTTGTGCGGGATGCTCACCAAGGTTCATTTCAGTCCAAGTCACTTAAAGGGCACTAAGCATAGAGTGTGAAAACTGAGTTTCCTTGAGAGCTGCTTTGAAGCCTGATGGTGTGTGAAGTTAGTGAGCCAAATGGAGTTGTTCTCCCACAAGAACCACTCTGCTGATCCTTCTTCAATATGCCCTTCACCAACATGCAGTGTTTCCTTGATTGAATTAGCTCTCACACCAATATTTGCGTCTAGAGCCTTTGCATTGAGGGCTATCTGAAAATGGCTGTGGCGCTGAAGTTGCCTGTGAATGTGGAGTTGGTGGCATGTGAAACCCGCATGTGGAGCATTCGTTTGTGTGGGATGCTCTACCACGTTCATTCCTAGATAATGCAGTGAAACGGCACTAAGCAAAGAGTGTGAAAACTGAGTTTCCTTGAGAGCTGCTTGGAAGCCTGATGGTGTGTGAAGTTAGTGAGCCAAATGGAGTTGTTCTCCCACAAGAACCACTCGGCTCATCCTTCTTCAATATGCCCTTCACCAACATGCAGTGTTTCCTTGATTGAATTAGCTCTCACACCAATATTTGCGTCTAGAGCCTTTGCATTGAGGGCTATCTGAAAACGGCTGTGGCGCTGAAGTTGCCTGTGAATGTGGAGTTGGTGGCATGTGAAACCCGCATGTGGAGCATTCATTTGTGTGGGATGCTCTACCAGGTTCATTTCAGTCCAAGTCACTTAAAGGGCACTAAGCATAGAGTGTGAAAACTGAGTTTCCTTGAGAGCTGCTTTGAAGCCTGATGGTGTGTGAAGTTAGTGAGCCAAATGGAGTTGTTCTCCCACAAGAACCACTCGGCTGATCCTTCTTCAATATGCCCTTCACCAACATGCAGTGTTTCCTTGATTGAATTAGCTCTCACACCAATATTTGCGTCTAGAGCCTTTGCATTGAGGGCTATCTGAAAATGGCTGTGGCGCTGAAGTTGCCTGTGAATGTGGAGTTGGTGGCATGTGAAACCCGCATGTGGAGCATTCGTTTGTGTGGGATGCTCTACCACGTTCATTCCTAGATAATGCAGTGAAACGGCACTAAGCAAAGAGTGTGAAAACTGAGTTTCCTTGAGAGCTGCTTGGAAGCCTGATTTTGTGTGAAGTTAGTGAGCCAAATGGAGTTGTTCTCCCACAAGAACCACTCGGCTGATCCTTCTTCAATATGCCCTTCACCAACATGCAGTGTTTCCTTGATTGAATTAGCTCTCACACCAATATTTGCGTCTAGAGCCTTTGCATTGAGGGCTATCTGAAAACGGCTGTGGCGCTGAAGTTGCCTGTGAATGTGGAGTTGGTGGCATGTGAAACCCGCATGTGGAGCATTCGTTTGTGTGGGATGCTCACCAAGCTTCATTTCAGTCCTAGGCACTCAAAGGGCACTAAGCATAGAGTGTGAAAACTGAGTTTCCTTGAGAGCTGCTTGGAAGCCTGATGGTGTGTGAAGTTAGTGAGCCAAATGGAGTTGTTCTCCCACAAGAACCATTCGGCTGATCCTTCTTCAATATGCCCTTCACGAACATGCAGTGTTTCCTTGATTGAATTAGCTCTCACACCAATATTTGCGTCTAGAGCCTTTGCATTGAGGGCTATCTGAAAACGGCTGTGGCGCTGAAGTTGCCTGTGAATGTGGAGTTGGTGGCATGTGAAACCCGCATGTGGAGCATTCGTTTGTGTGGGATGCTCTACCAGGTTCATTCCTAGATAATGCAGTGAAAGGGCACTAAGCATAGAGTGTGAAAACTGAGTTTCCTTGAGAGCTGCTTGGAAGCCTGATGGTTGTGAAGTTAGTGAGCCAAATGGAGTTGTTCTCCCACAAGAACCACTCGGCTGATCCTTCTTCAATATGCCCTTCACCAACATGCAGTGTTTCCTTGATTGAATTAGCTCTCACACCAATATTTGCGTCTAGAGCCTTTGCATTGAGGGCTATCTGAAAACGGCTGTGGCGCTGAAATTGCCTGTGAATGTGGAGTTGGTGGCATGTGAAACCCGCATGTGGAGCATTCGTTTGTGTGGGATGCTCTACCAGGTTCATTCCTAGAGAATGCACTCAAAGGGCACTAAGCATAGAGTGTGAAAACTGAGTTTCCTTGAGAGCTGCTTGGAAGCCTGATGGTGTGTGAAGTTAGTGAGCCAAATGGAGTTGTTCTCCCACAAGAACCACTCGGCTCATCCTTCTTCAATATGCCCTTCACCAACATGCAGTGTTTCCTTCATTGAATTAGCTCTCACACCAATATTTGTGTCTACAGCCTTTGCATTGAGGGCTATCTGAAAACACTTGTGGCACTGAAGTTGCCTGTGAATGTGGAGTTGGTGGCATGTGAAACCCGCATGTGGAGCATTCGTTTGTGTGGGATGTTGACCAAGCTTCATTTCATTCCTAGGCACACAAAGGGCACTAAGCATAGTGTGTGAAAACTGAGTTTCCTTGAGAGGTGCTTGGAAGCCTGATGGTGTGTGAAGTTAGTGAGCCAAATGGAGTTGTTCTCCCACAAGAACCACTCGGCTGATCCTTCTTCAATATGCCCTTCACCAACATGCAGTGTTTCCTTGATTGAATTAGCTCTCACACCAATATTTGCGTCTAGAGCCTTTGCATTGAGGGCTATCTGCAAACGGCTGTGGCGCTGAAGTTGCCTGTGAATGTGGAGTTGGTGGCATGTGAAACCCGCATGTGGAGCATTCGTTTGTGTGGGATGCTCTACTAGATTCATTCCTAGATAATGCACTCAAAGGGCACTAAGCATAGAGTGTGAAAACTGAGTTTCCTTGAGAGCTGCTTGGAAGCCTGATGGTGCGTGAAGTTAGTGAGCCAAATGGAGTTGTTCTCCCATAAGAACCACTCGGCTGATCCTTCTTCAATATGCCCTTCAGCAACATGCAGTGTTTCCTTGATTGAATTAGCTCTCACACCAATATTTGCGTCTAGAGCCTTTGCATTGAGGGCTATCTGAAAATGGCTGTGGCGCTGAAGTTGCCTGTGAATGTGGAGTTGGTGGCATGTGAAACCCGCATGTGGAGCATTCGTTTGTGTGGGATGCTCTACCAGGTTCATTCCTAGATAATGCAGTGAAAGGGCACTAAGCATAGAGTGTGAAAACTGAGTTTCCTTGAGAGCTGCTTGGAAGCCTGATGGTTGTGAAGTTAGTGAGCCAAATGGAGTTGTTCTCCCACAAGAACCACTCGGCTGATCCTTCTTCAATATGCCCTTCACCAACATGCAGTGTTTCCTTGATTGAATTAGCTCTCACACCAATATTTGCGTCTAGAGCCTTTGCATTGAGGGCTATCTGAAAACGGCTGTGGCGCTGAAATTGCCTGTGAATGTGGAGTTGGTGGCATGTGAAACCCGCATGTGGAGCATTCGTTTGTGTGGGATGCTCACCAAGCCTCATTTCAGTCCTAGTCACTCAAAGGACACTAAGCATAGAGTGTGAAAACTGAGTTTCCTTGAGAGCTGCTTGGAAGCCTGATGGTGTGTGAAGTTAGTGAGCCAAATGGAGTTGTTCTCCCACAAGAACCACTCGGCTGATCCTTCTTCAATATGCCCTTCACCAACATGCAATGTTTCCTTGATTGAATTAGCTCTCACACGAATATTTGCGTCTAGGGCCTTTGCATTGAGGGCTATCTGAAAACGGCTGTGGAGCTGAAGTTGCCTGTGAATGTGGAGTTGGTGGCATGTGAAACCCGCATGTGGAGCATTCGTTTGTGTGGGATGCTCTACCAGGTTCATTCCTAGATAATGCACTCAAAGGGCACTAAGCATAGAGCGTGAAAACTGAGTTTCCTTGAGAGCTGCTTGGAAGCCTGATGGTGTGTGAAGTTAGTGAGCCAAATGCAGTTGTTCTCCCACAAGAACCACTCGGCTGATCCTTCTTCAATATGCCCTTCACCAACATGCAGTGTTTCCTTGATTGAATTAGCTCTCACACCAATATTTGCGTCTAGAGCCTTTGCATTGAGGGCTATCTGAAAACGGCTGTGGCGCTGAAGTTGCCTGTGAATGTGGAGTTGGTGGCATGTGAAACCCGCATGTGGAGCATTCGTTTGTGTGGGATGCTCACCAAGGTTCATTGCAGTCCAAGTCACTTAAAGGGCACTAAGCATAGAGCGTGAAAAATGGGTTTCCCTGAGAGCTGCTTGGAAGATTGATGGTGTGTGAAGTTAGTGAGCCAAATGGAGTTGTTCTCCCACAAGAACCACTCGGCTGATCCTTCTTCAATATGCCCTTCCGCAACATGCAGTGTTTCCTTGATTGAATTAGCTCTCACACCAATATTTGCGTCTAGAGCATTTGCATTGAGGGCTATCTGAAAACACCTGTGGCACTGAAGTTGCCTGTGAATGTGGAGTTGGTGGCATGTGAAACGCGCATGTGGAGCATTCGTTTGTGTGGGATGCTCACCAAGCCTCATTTCAGTCCTAGTCACTCAAAGGACACTAAGCATAGAGTGTGAAAACTGAGTTTCCTTGAGAGCTGCTTGGAAGCCTGATGGTGTGTGAAGTTAGTGAGCCAAATGGAGTTGTTCTCCCACAAGAACCACTCGGCTGATCCTTCTTCAATATGCCCTTCACCAACATGCAGTGTTTCCTTGATTGAATTAGCTCTCACACCAGTATTTGCGTCTAGGGCCTTTGCATTGAGGGCTATCTGAAAACGGCTGTGGAGCTGAAGTTGCCTGTGAATGTGGAGTTGGTGGCATGTGAAACCCGCATGTGGAGCATTCGTTTGTGTGGGATGCTCTACCAGGTTCATTCCTAGATAATGCACTCAAAGGGCACTAAGCATAGAGCGTGAAAACTGAGTTTCCTTGAGAGCTGCTTGGAAGCCTGATGGTGTGTGAAGTTAGTGAGCCAAATGGAGTTGTTCTCCCACAAGAACCACTCGGCTGATCCTTCTTCAATATGCCCTTCACCAACATGCAGTGTTTCCTTGATTGAATTAGCTCTCACACCAATATTTGCGTCTAGAGCCTTTGCATTGAGGGCTATCTGAAAACGGCTGTGGCGCTGAAGTTGCCTGTGAATGTGGAGTTGGTGGCATGTGAAACCCGCATGTGGAGCATTCGTTTGTGTGGGATGCTCTACCAGGTTCCTTCCTAGATAATGCACTCAAAGGGCACTAAGCATAGAGTGTGAAAACTGAGTTTCCTTGAGAGCTGCTTGGAAGCCTGATGGTGTGTGAAGTTAGTGAACCAAATGGAGTTGTTCTCCCACAAGAACCACTCGGCTGATCCTTCTTCAATATGCCCTTCACCAACATGCAGTGTTTCCTTGATTGAATTAGCTCTCACACCAATATTTGCGTCTAGAGCCTTTGCATTGAGGGCTATCTGAAAACGGCTGTGGCGCTGAAGTTGCCTGTGAATGTGGAGTTGGTGGCATGTGAAACCCGCATGTGGAGCATTCGTTTGTGTGGGATGCTCTACCAGGTTCATTCCTAGATAATGCACTCAAAGGGCACTAAGCATAGAGTGTGAAAACTGAGTTTCCTTGAGAGCTGCTTGGAAGCCTGATGGTGTGTGAAGTTAGTGAGCCAAATGGAGTTGTTCTCCCACAAGAACCACTCGGCTGATTCTTCTTAAATATGCCCTTCACCAACATGCAGTGTTTCCTTGATTGAATTAGCTCTCGCACAAATGTTTGAGTCTAGAGCCTTTGCATTGAGGGCTATCTGAAAACGGCTGTGGCGCTGAAGTTGCCTGTGAATGTGGAGTTGGTGGCATGTGAAACCCGCATGTGGAGCATTCGTTTGTGTGGGATGCTCACCAAGCTTCATTTCAGTCCTAGGCACTGAAAGGGCACTAAGCATAGAGTGTGAAAACTGAGTTTCCTTGAGAGCTGCTTGGAAGCCTGATGGTGTGTGAAGTTAGTGAGCCAAATGGAGTTGTTCTCCCACAAGAACCACTTGGCTGATCCTTCTTCAATATGCCCTTCACCAACATGCAGTGTTTCCTTGATTGAATTAGCTCTCACACCAATATTTGCGTCTAGAGCCTTTGCATTGAGGGCTATCTGAAAACGGCTGTGGCGCTGAAGTTGCCTGTGAATGTGGAGTTGGTGGCATGTGAAACCCGCATGTGGAGCATTCGTTTGTGTGGGATGCTCACCAAGCTTCATTTCAGTCCTAGTCACTCAAAGGGCACTAAGCATAGAGTGTGAAAACTGAGTTTCCTTGAGAGCTGCTTGGAAGCCTGATGGTGTGTGAAGTTAGTGAGCCAAATGGAGTTGTTCTCCCACAAGAACCACTCGGCTGATCCTTCTTCAATATGCGCTTCACCAACATGCAGTGTTTCCTTGATTGAATTAGCTCTCACACCAATATTTGCGTCTAGAGCCTTTGCATTGAGGGCTATCTGAAAACGGCTGTGGCGCTGAAGTTGCCTGTGAATGTGGAGTTGGTGGCATGTGAAACCCGCATGTGGAGCATTCGTTTGTGTGGGATGCTCTACCAGGTTCATTCCTAGATAATGCACTCAAAGGGCACTAAGCATAGAGTGTGAAAACTGAGTTTCCTTGAGAGCTGCTTGGAAGCCTGATGGTTGTGAAGTTAGTGAGCCAAATGGAGTTGTTCTCCCACAAGAACCACTCGGCTGATTCTTCTTCAATATGCGCTTCACCAACATGCAGTGTTTCCTTGATTGAATTAGCTCTCACACCAATATTTGCGTCTAGAGCCTTTGCATTGAGGGCTATCTGAAAACGGCTGTGGCGCTGAAGTTGCCTGTGAATGTGGAGTTGGTGGCATGTGAAACCCGCATGTGGAGCATTCGTTTGTGTGGGATGCTCTACTAGGTTCATTCCTAGATAATGCACTCAAAGGGCACTAAGCATAGAGTGTGAAAACTGAGTTTCCTTGAGAGCTGCTTGGAAGCCTGATGGTGTGTGAAGTTAGTGAGCCAAATGGAGTTGTTCTCCCACAAGAACCACTTGGCTGATCCTTCTTCAATATGCCCTTCACCAACATGCAGTGTTTCCTTGATTGAATTAGCTCTCACACCAATATTTGCGTCTAGAGCCTTTGCATTGAGGGCTATCTGAAAACAGCTGTGGCGCTGAAGTTGCCTGTGAATGTGGAGTTGGTGGCATGTGAAACCCGCATGTGGAGCATTCGTTTGTGTGGGATGCTCACCAAGCTTCATTTCAGTCCTAGTCACTAAAAGGGCACTAAGCATAGAGTGTGAAAACTGAGTTTCCTTGAGAGCTGCTTGGAAGCCTGATGGTGTGTGAAGTTAGTGAGCAAATGGAGTTGTTCTCCCACAAGAACCACTCGGCTGATCCTTCTTCAATATGCGCTTCACCAACATGCAGTGTTTCCTTGATTGAATTAGCTCTCACAGCAATATTTGCGTCTAGAGCCTTTGCATTGAGGGCTATCTGAAAACGGCTGTGGCGCTGAAGTTGCCTGTGAATGTGGAGTTGGTGGCATGTGAAACCCGCATGTGGAGCATTCGTTTGTGTGGGATGCTCTACCAGGTTCATTCCTAGATAATGCAGTGAAAGGGCACTAAGCATAGAGTGTGAAAACTGAGTTTCCTTGAGAGCTGCTTGGAAGCCTGATGGTTGTGAAGTTAGTGAGCCAAATGGAGTTGTTCTCCCACAAGAACCACTCGGCTGATCCTTCTTCAATATGCCCTTCACCAACATGCAGTGTTTCCTTGATTGAATTAGCTCTCACACCAATATTTGCGTCTAGAGCCTTTGCATTGAGGGCTATCTGAAAACGGCTGTGGCGCTGAAATTGCCTGTGAATGTGGAGTTGGTGGCATGTGAAACCCGCATGTGGAGCATTCGTTTGTGTGGGATGCTCACCAAGCCTCATTTCAGTCCTAGTCACTCAAAGGACACTAAGCATAGAGTGTGAAAACTGAGTTTCCTTGAGAGCTGCTTGGAAGCCTGATGGTGTGTGAAGTTAGTGAGCCAAATGGAGTTGTTCTCCCACAAGAACCACTCGGCTGATCCTTCTTCAATATGCCCTTCACCAACATGCAATGTTTCCTTGATTGAATTAGCTCTCACACGAATATTTGCGTCTAGGGCCTTTGCATTGAGGGCTATCTGAAAACGGCTGTGGCGCTGAAGTTGCCTGTGAATGTGGAGTTGGTGGCATGTGAAACCCGCATGTGGAGCATTCGTTTGTGTGGGATGCTCTACCAGGTTCATTCCTAGATAATGCACTCAAAGGGCACTAAGCATAGAGCGTGAAAACTGAGTTTCCTTGAGAGCTGCTTGGAAGCCTGATGGTGTGTGAAGTTAGTGAGCCAAATGCAGTTGTTCTCCCACAAGAACCACTCGGCTGATCCTTCTTCAATATGCCCTTCACCAACATGCAGTGTTTCCTTGATTGAATTAGCTCTCACACCAATATTTGCGTCTAGAGCCTTTGCATTGAGGGCTATCTGAAAACGGCTGTGGCGCTGAAGTTGCCTGTGAATGTGGAGTTGGTGGCATGTGAAACCCGCATGTGGAGCATTCGTTTGTGTGGGATGCTCACCAAGGTTCATTGCAGTCCAAGTCACTTAAAGGGCACTAAGCATAGAGCGTGAAAAATGGGTTTCCCTGAGAGCTGCTTGGAAGATTGATGGTGTGTGAAGTTAGTGAGCCAAATGGAGTTGTTCTCCCACAAGAACCACTCGGCTGATCCTTCTTCAATATGCCCTTCCGCAACATGCAGTGTTTCCTTGATTGAATTAGCTCTCACACCAATATTTGCGTCTAGAGCATTTGCATTGAGGGCTATCTGAAAGTGGCTGTGGCACTGAAGTTGCCTGTGAATGTGGAGTTGGTGGCATGTGAAACGCGCATGTGGAGCATTCGTTTGTGTGGGATGCTCACCAAGCCTCATTTCAGTCCTAGTCACTCAAAGGACACTAAGCATAGAGTGTGAAAACTGAGTTTCCTTGAGAGCTGCTTGGAAGCCTGATGGTGTGTGAAGTTAGTGAGCCAAATGGAGTTGTTCTCCCACAAGAACCACTCGGCTGATCCTTCTTCAATATGCCCTTCACCAACATGCAGTGTTTCCTTGATTGAATTAGCTCTCACACCAGTATTTGCGTCTAGGGCCTTTGCATTGAGGGCTATCTGAAAACGGCTGTGGAGCTGAAGTTGCCTGTGAATGTGGAGTTGGTGGCATGTGAAACCCGCATGTGGAGCATTCGTTTGTGTGGGATGCTCTACCAGGTTCATTCCTAGATAATGCACTCAAAGGGCACTAAGCATAGAGCGTGAAAACTGAGTTTCCTTGAGAGCTGCTTGGAAGCCTGATGGTGTGTGAAGTTAGTGAGCCAAATGGAGTTGTTCTCCCACAAGAACCACTCGGCTGATCCTTCTTCAATATGCCCTTCACCAACATGCAGTGTTTCCTTGATTGAATTAGCTCTCACACCAATATTTGCGTCTAGAGCCTTTGCATTGAGGGCTATCTGAAAACGGCTGTGGCGCTGAAGTTGCCTGTGAATGTGGAGTTGGTGGCATGTGAAACCCGCATGTGGAGCATTCGTTTGTGTGGGATGCTCACCAAGCTTCATTTCAGTCCAAGTCACTTAAAGGGCACTAAGCATAGAGTGTGAAAACTGAGTTTCCTTGAGAGCTGCTTGGAAGCCTGATGGTGTGTGAAGTTAGTGAGCCAAATGGAGTTGTTCTCCCACAAGAACCACTCGGCTGATCCTTCTTCAATATGCCCTTCACCAACATGCAGTGTTTCCTTGATTGAATTAGGTCTCACACCAATATTTGCGTCTAGAGCCTTTGCATTGAGGGCTATCTGAAAACGGCTGTGGCGCTGAAGTTGCCTGTGAATGTGGAGTTGGTGGCATGTGAAACCCGCATGTGGAGCATTCGTTTGTGTGGGATGCTCTACCAGGTTCCTTCCTAGATAATGCACTCAAAGGGCACTAAGCATAGAGTGTGAAAACTGAGTTTCCTTGAGAGCTGCTTGGAAGCCTGATGGTGTGTGAAGTTAGTGAACCAAATGGAGTTGTTCTCCCACAAGAACCACTCGGCTGATCCTTCTTCAATATGCCCTTCACCAACATGCAGTGTTTCCTTGATTGAATTAGCTCTCACACCAATATTTGCGTCTAGAGCCTTTGCATTGAGGGCTATCTGAAAACGGCTGTGGCGCTGAAGTTGCCTGTGAATGTGGAGTTGGTGGCATGTGAAACCCGCATGTGGAGCATTCGTTTGTGTGTGATGCTCTACCAGGTTCATTCCTAGATAATGCACTCAAAGGGCACTAAGCATAGAGTGTGAAAACTGAGTTTCCTTGAGAGCTGCTTGGAAGCCTGATGGTGTGTGAAGTTAGTGAGCCAAATGGAGTTGTTCTCCCACAAGAACCACTCGGCTGATTCTTCTTAAATATGCCCTTCACCAACATGCAGTGTTTCCTTGATTGAATTAGCTCTCGCACAAATGTTTGCGTCTAGAGCCTTTGCATTGAGGGCTATCTGAAAACGGCTGTGGCGCTGAAGTTGCCTGTGAATGTGGAGTTGGTGGCATGTGAAACCCGCATGTGGAGCATTCGTTTGTGTGGGATGCTCACCAAGCTTCATTTCAGTCCTAGGCACTCAAAGGGCACTAAGCATAGAGTGTGAAAACTGAGTTTCCTTGAGAGCTGCTTGGAAGCCTGATGGTGTGTGAAGTTAGTGAGCCAAATGGAGTTGTTCTCCCACAAGAACCACTTGGCTGATCCTTCTTCAATATGCCCTTCACCAACATGCAGTGTTTCCTTGATTGAATTAGCTCTCACACCAATATTTGCGTCTAGAGCCTTTGCATTGAGGGCTATCTGAAAACGGCTGTGGCGCTGAAGTTGCCTGTGAATGTGGAGTTGGTGGCATGTGAAACCCGCATGTGGAGCATTCGTTTGTGTGGGATGCTCACCAAGCTTCATTTCAGTCCTAGTCACTCAAAGGGCACTAAGCATAGAGTGTGAAAACTGAGTTTA